>NC_079438.1:10964359-11054847 GCF_903798145.1 Danio aesculapii | reverse complement strand
CACAGAATCTGTGATTTAAGTGTAGTTTATTAATAAACTAATTATGAGAGCATGTGCTTATGATTGACTGCTAATGCATTGGATCCACCAATCAGATGATTCCTAAATCACTATAATAACCAGAGTATCTTACCTTAGCCGCCTTCGCTTTGAAGAATCCCCCCTTCCACCCCTACTCCTCCTCTTTCCTTGACAGGGCGGCACAGAGGCCCAGTGGTTAGCACCGTGGGCTCATATCAAGAATGTCACTGGTTCAAGTCTTTACCTGGCCAAGTTGACATTTCTGTGTGTAGTTTACATGTTCTCTCCGTGTTTTATTATTTAATTTCTTTATTTCTGTTATTACCCATCTGTTTCACTTTATTCTGTAAAGGGCTTTGAGAAGCAACTTTAAAAGATGCTACAGAAAATTATTGTTATTAGTTTGTTCATTAAAATATTAATAAATAAAACAGTTTAAAAAGTATTTCCTGTCTTGCAGTGTTAGGTGTTTAATAAAGAGTTGGGCTATTGGAGCATCTGAAGGAAGCCATTTAATTGTGTTTTATAGACATTAATACTGTTTAAAGCTAAAATCACCAGATGTGCTCACTAATTAGTGAACTGGAGACACTGAGGTCTGAGATCAAACAGCAGATTGATTATTTGATTTATTGATTGATTGTTTTTTTTGTTTTGTTACATCAGACAGATCACATTAACAGTGTGGTTTTTAGTAATGTGTGCTCTTTCTCAGATTGGTCATGTGTAATCTCACTGTTCAGTGCTGTGAGAGTTTATCTTCAGCTCTACAATCTTCAAACTGTGTCCTGAGAGAGCTGGATCTGAGTAACAATGACCTGCAGGATTCAGGAGTAAAGCTTCTCTCTGTTGGACTGAAGAGTCAACACTGTAAACTGGAGACACTGTGGTAAATGATTCTCCACTCAGCAATATCACACAGACATTTGCAGGGATGTGATTTTACTCATATCTACACATTGATATTGATTATATGATTATGTCTATGTGTTGACTCAGAATAAAAAAGACAAATCTATTTAAATGTATTACTGAATAAACTGCATGAAGCTGCATTTTCAGAATTGAAGTAACTCTTTTCCTGATGTACACCATAAGGATGTCAAAACAGTTCGGCATCTGTTCAGTATTAGATCATAACTGGTTGTTACATACTGATGTAGTTTATCTCATATGCGCTTTGCCATTATAGCTGACTATGGTGAGGGAGGTGAGCACAAGTAATTAAACGCTCCAACTACTTTAGAAAGCAGATAACCGTGCACAATCACTGCTTGCTATCGAGTGATACTTGTGGATCCAGTCTGTCTGTAGAACGAGTTTTCACCTCTGCATCTGTCATGGATCAGCTGTGATAAACGCAGCCATTCAGCATCATCATTTCTGTTGAGGAACACAATGGCCAATCACAGGTGTTTAAGAACTCGCTCCACAGTGCTCAAAAAGCAAGCGGGATTATTAATTCAATGTCAAGTCAAGTCAATGTTTATTTATAAAGCGCTTTTAAAGGCAACAAGTGTTTACCAAAGTGTTGTACAGGCGTGCTCCATTTAAAACGAAGGACAAATAAAGGACACAAGACTCTCACATGGTTTAATGTCAAAGAGTGAAATGAGTTTTCAGACTAGATTTTAAAACAGAACGAGTTAAAACTCTAACATGTAGAGGCAAATTATTACAAACTGGTTTGTGTTCTGACCACATGTGCTTGGCTGTACACTATATCAATAAAGGGTTTAGTCTTTTAAAAACACAGCTGTAACACATTGAGCCACTGAACATTGCTCTTAAGATGTATTTCTACAGGGGGAAAGTGTGAATTTCCTCCAAACCTCTCAGATATAGTCTGTGTTAGTAAATGCAAGACTATTGATGAACTCCAGCATAACACTGTATGACAACGCTTCAGATGACTGTTCTAGAGCCTACAGCTAATTAATCTGTCAGATTCTGGAGTGCATTACAGCTCTAAAGAACATTATAAATGATGAATGATCTTAAATAAAACAAATACATTTAGAGATGGTATACACGTATATAATTGCACTCACCTGGGAAACAGAGGCCACGTGAATGGCTTGTGAAGTGCACACAGCATGCCATATCATCTGATACTTGTAGGAAATAATTCCAAAAGGCGACTGACTGTGTAAAGCCACATAAACAACACAAAAATACATCGAGTTCAGCGGCTAATCAGCCGGAATCAGCTGAGGTGACGAGACAGCGACGAGGGAGACCTAGCTGTCACTCAAGTGGCCACGCCCTTAATTATGCAGACTTAATATAACCTAATATAAAGGAAACGGATGAGTTATAAAAAAATTCACCCCCTCACTGTTGCCATGAAGGGTAATATTAGCCAGATGAACCAAAATGGTTCTTTGTATTTGTTCTTGTAAACACCTTTTTTTCCTACTGTAAAGTCGGCCATTTTAACAGTGGGCTCAATAGAAATCTGCTCTATATGGAGCCAGGACTAGCGGGATTTCCATGAATTGCAGTTTCAGTTACTTCTGTATTGGCTTCACGAGGGAGAGTGGGAGGTTGCTGCTTGGTCATTACTCTACTTATTTACTCAGTGCTATAGCTGAGCACCATGCACTGCAGCACCAACAGTAAATCTATACACTGCTATAAACTATTGCTGTACACTGACATTGCAAAGAGGACTTAAACTATTTTAAGCCCTTTCAAAGATTTAATGGCTTGAAACTGTTCAACAGACTGGTCAAAAATACTGGTAGTTTACCTTGTTAATAAAGGGTTTGCTGAATAATTGCAGACTCCTGCATTTTCAGATGGAGACTGTTCTTACATGTGTATTGATTGCTGACACATTTAACATATTACTTATGATATAAATAAACAATGGATATCTAATTTTAGATCTTAAATAGAAAAGCTATATTCCATATTTTAATGAGACTGTTTTATTTCATTTTAAGATAGAACATTTTCTATAAATAAATGTTTACAATATTTAATTAAAATAAATCAAATTTATAGACATTAATACTGTTTAAAGCTAAAATCACCAGATGTGCTCACTAATTAGTGAAGTTAAACCAGTCACTACATTCATACATGCTTCAGACTATTAAACACACCAGATCAGCACATACATATTGTGTTTGTCCTCTACACAGGCTACAGGGCTGTAATCTCACTGTTCAGTGCTGTGAGAGTTTGTCTTCAGCTCTACAATCCTCAAACTGTGTCCTGAGAGAGCTGGACCTGAGTAACAATGACCTGCAGGATTCAGGAGTAAAGCTTCTCTCTGATGGACTGAAGAGTCAACACTGTAAACTGGAGACACTGAGGTAAATGATTCTCCACTCTACAATAACTACAGTCAGACAGTTTCATATTAGGGCTTTTCGTGCTTGAACATGTTAACCCTGGGTGATACTAAACCCCAGATAACAGGAATTATGGTTTATCAGTAATTATGTTTCACACTGCTCATACTATACCTGTAGTTAATCCTCAGGGGTCTGAGGTGATTTTGGAACCCCTGAGATGTTTTGACATGTCGAGACATTTGTGCTTATTTCAGCTACTTCTTTCATAGTACTGGCCAACATGTATTTTATTTGTATTCAGCACAAACTGTGCTACAATAATATGTGAGAAATATTGGTGTACATGCTTGTGTTTTTTAGAAATAAATATTATGTGTGGTTAGTAGGTTTTAGAGGACAAAATAGCTGAAATAAGGTCCAAAAACCAGACTGAATGTGCCTGAACAAGACTTTAGAGTAAGCAGTCTTGTAGGCTGGAATATTTACTGCACAATTATGTGAAAATGATTCTGTTCTCATTCAAAGAAAACATTACAATGGTTTACATTTTGTTGGGTTTGTTTTGGGTGATCTCAGCGGTATGCGTGAGTGACAATGGTCATGAATAATTCACACTTGGAGAGACAACAGACACTCCCCCACTCACCCATCAAGGGCAGTGTACAGCAATGTCCATCTGCAACAGCTAGTCCAAAGTAAATGCTTGTTGTATGACTTGCTGTGTGACCATGTAAACACTCTGGGTGAACAATATACAGTGCTCAGCATATATAAGTACACCCCTCACTAATCTCTCTTTTACATTCATATTTAAATAGGAAGCTCTACAATATTATATTTGTGGATATACAATAGATTAGCCAAATCTGGAGCTCATCTAACAAAATAACTTATGATAAAGCTCCAAAAACTGGTCCACTCAAATTTATATGTTCTAGAAAAATATTCAATACAAAATTAAAAAAGAGGAAAAATCAAGCGAAGCAAAACAATAAAGAATTCAGCTGAAATTTTGTAGGGTTTTTTGCAATATTTAGCCTGAATTTAATTGTGATATCTTTCAATTTCTGAATATGTTTGGTGACTAAAATATTATTGTAATAAATATTTCTGTTGAATAAATCTGTTTTGTTTAAATGCACCAAAATACACTGCCTATATTGACTGAGAAATGGAGGAAAATCTGGATTTTCAGAATGGGCTGTACTCCATTATGCTGAGCGGCTGTATGTGCACTTATACAGCATGCACATAATATATATTTGAAATGTCTAAAACGTGTTGGCCAAACTCTCTTGTGCATTAATCCAGCATTTAATAATCATTTGTGAATGAGTCTGAGACACTGAAGTAGCGGAATGACAAAAGCTTTAAACACAAGAATAAATCCTATTTTAAAGATGAAAAACAATTCCTTTAAATCTAAATCATATTTGAAGACCTTTTATAGAGATTTCCCCAAATAGTTGCAGTCTTAGTTCACTTTTTGAAAACTTTAGCAGGTTGTGACTGTGTCTGTGGGTGTCAACATTCAACATCACTTTCCGTGTGAACAGCCCTGAAGTCTTACCAGATGTGGAGCCCAAATGTGCAGGGGTGTGATTTTATTTCTATTGATATACAGTTCTACAGATGATGTTGAGTCCTTGTTGAGTGTGTGAGTGTGTATGCTGATGTGAGGGCTTGATCAATAAGGAAAGCTAATCAGGATGTGTGTGTGTGTGTGTGTGTGTGTGTGTGTGTGCGTGTGTGTGTGTGTGTGTGTGTGTGTGTGTGTGTGTGTGTTCATCACTGCTGTTGACATGAGCAGAAACAGCAGTCAGCATCTTCACAACACAAAGAGATGTGTGATTGTCCAACTGTGTGATGTGGACTATTGCTGTGTTTGTAGATTGTCTGGCTGTATGGTGACAGAGGAAGGCTGTGGTTTTCTGTCTTCAGCTCTGACTTCAAACCCCTCACACCTGAGAGAGCTGGATCTGAGCTACAATCATCCAGGAGATTCAGGAGTCAAGCTGCTCTCTGAACAACTGGAGGATCCAAACTACACACTGGACAAACTCAAGTATGTGGAGCATCACTGGCCTTGTGCTTTTCCACTGAAGGGCTTTAAAAAGACACTAGAAAGCTCTTTTCTGATCTTCAGTTTTCTGTGAGGGTTATGGGGTGAGGACAGACAGAAGATACAGCTTGTAGAGTATTCCAGTCATGTCTATGAAGAGCAAATCATTGAGTGTGAAATGAATCTCCTCTGTAAATGTTGGAGTGTATTGGCTCAGTTGTGACATTAAGCGGGACACACTGTACAGTTTCAGCATTTGAGCTGAGCAGAGAAACTTCTTCCTCCATTTGTGCTGAAGAATCCTCCAATATCAGGTCAGGAATGGGGTTGGGGATTGAAGATGGATTCAGATTCTGGAATCAGACACTTGGATTAATGTTCAGACTCTTGTTCTGAAATCAACATCTGGATTCCTCTTCTCTGTGCACACATGTGTATTTTTCACTTGCTAATCTGTCAGGAACTTGGGCGCTGGCGAGCAGCTTTAATAATCTGAACATAGTTTAGAGATGGACTGCAACATGTGCTCAAAGGCTGCATGTGCTGAAGAACGATGGCAAAGCTAAGTGTGATCACTGTAATAAATGAATGTTGCAGCAGGGTGTCTCCATCAACATGAGCAGTATCTGCGCTCGCTTCACCAACAGCAGAGGAAAAGAACGCACTGTGTTAGATTCATTGTGCATCCGGCTGGAACCAACAAGTTTTGTGTTTTAGCTGAAGAGTTTGGAGCGTGTAGCTGAGCAGCTCAGTGCTAGCTTTAGCTTATTAGCTGAGGGGGAAACTAAACAGCTCATTCTCTCCATCTGTGTGTGTTTACAGTCTGGATCATGGAGGAGACACGAGGATTACAGCAGGACCACACACACACACACACACACCACACACACAAATTCTCTCTCTCACACACACACTCACTCACTCACACACTCACTCACTCACTCACTCACTCACTCACACACCCACACTCTCACACTCACACACATACACAGACACTCACTCTCTCTCACACACATACTCACTCGCTCGCACGCACACACTCATGCACTTACACGCACACACACACAAACGCACACATGTACAGACACACACAAACACACACACACTAAGTCGCTTGCTCGTACTCACATACACACACGCACATACACACACACACACACTCGCTTGCACGCACACACACACACACACACACTCACTTGCTCGATCGCACGCATGCACGCACGCACACACACACACACACACGCGCACACACACGCACAAACGCACACATGTACAGACACACACAAACACACACACACTAAGTCGCTTGCTCGTACTCACATACACACACACACACACACTCGCTTGCACGCACACACACACACACACATGCACACACACACTCACTTGCTCGATCGCACGCATGCACACACGCACGCACATGCACACACACACACACACACACACACACATGCTCGCTCGCACGCACACACACACACATACACATGCATACACATATATACACACACACAAACATGTACATACACACACACACACACACTCTCTGTCTTTCTCTCACACATACAGAGACACACGCACACAAATGCGCATACACGCAAACGCTCTCTCTCACTCACACACACACTCGCACAGCTGTGGTTATGGACACACTCCCTCTCTCTTTCACGCACACACAGACACTCACTCTCACTCACTCACTCACTCACTCACACAAACACACACACACACACACACACGTGCGCACACACACACACACACAGCTGTGGTTGTAAATGTGTGTGTTCTTGTGTTCAGATGTCTGTTTCCTCACACTGGATCCAAACACAGCACAGACTGAACTCATTCTGTCTGAGGAGAACAGAGAGGTGAAGTGTGTGTTAGAGGATCAGCCGTATCCTGATCATCCAGACAGATTTGATGGTGTTTATCAGGTGTTGTGCAGAGAGAGTGTGTGTGGACGCTGTTACTGGGAGACTGACTGCAGTGGAGATGATGCTGTGTGTATATCAGTGTCATATAAGAGCATCAAGAGGAAGGGAGGTGTTGAGTCTTGTTTTGGATATAATTCTCAGTCCTGGAGTTTGTTCTGCTCTTCCTCCAGTTTCTCATTCAGACACAATCACACACACACTGATCTCCCAGTTGTTCCGCTCAGCAGGAGAATAGGAGTGTTTGTGGATCACAGTGCAGGAACTCTAATCTTCTACAACATCTATAGAGACACAATGAGCCTCATCCACTCAGTCCAGACCACATTCACTGAGCCGCTCTGGCCTGGGTTTGGGCTTTATTATCCTGGATCATCAGTGAAACTGAGCTGAAGACTGACGAGAGATTTACCCACAATCCTCTGCAGGAGCAGTCAGCAGCTGTGTGTGTGTGTGTGTGTGTGTGTGTGTGTGCGTGTGTGTGCGTGTGTGTGTGTGTGTGAGTGTGTGTATTACAATATCCTTCAACTACACATTTACACAATTATTAAACATTAAAACAAATCTTTCAAATAAAAACACAGGTGGTCTTCAATGATTACACACAAAGCCCCTTTAAGACACCAAATTAAATGAGACTTTGCTGGATCATTCATGGCTTTATAATAATTAAATCTATTAAGATTCTTGATTTAACAGAATTGCTAAATATTACACATCAATCATTACACAGGCCGTGCTCAATTTGTTCTTTTCTCCTAGTATAAATGGCCATTTTGACATGTCCTAAAATCAAATTCAACAACTGACACTGATGTTTATGGCTTTTTAAATACTTCAAACCACATATAAAAACTTTCATTCAAACAGTTGAAAAAATGACTTCAAGCGTAAATAACGGTGTGAATCCAGCACACTGCGTAAGAGCATCAAAAATTGTTTCCTTTTGTATACAAAATGGACAAAGTGAATCAACTTCTTGATCAATCACAGAAACAAAAGCGTTCACCGCAATAGCACCATGTACCAACCTCCATTGTAAATCTCCAATTCTCTTAGAAAATGGTGACTTATAAAATCCTCTCCATTCAGGTTTTTCACACTCTTTTAACTCAAGTACTTTACGCCAAGGTGGATCAACTTTATCTAAAACATTCTTATTAAAAACCTTAACACTAATTTTATAACTGATATCAGAACCCAGCACTTTCAAATGATTCACTTCTAAAAGGAACCCTCCACAATTCTCCATTTTCAGGAAATGAATCAGTCTGATCTGGATTAATAATACCCAATGAATAGTCCAATAACAATTTCAACTCTCTTTCGTCCAGTGTTGTTTTCCACCTTTCAAGAGCTCTGGTAACCAAACGAATTGATCTCATCCCCAGTTTCTCAGTCAATGTGCTCACATTTGTGAAATTAGCAGCAGTTGCATTCAAAACTCGTCCAATTGTTGACAAACCGGAGTTAATAAGATTCTCTTCCATCACAGCATAGTCTATTTCACTGGGCCAGGCCAGACGAGAGCCTAAAATTAAAGGCTCCTGCAACAACCAGTGTAAAGAAGTTACAGTTCTTTCTCTTGGAACCTTGAACAGAGTCCACACTTAAAAATATTTCGGTAAAAAACAGGAAACCTTGACAGTTTCAATTTCAGAGGGTCTAGCCAAATCGGCTTTGTCCAACTTGAGTCCATCATACCCTCTCAAATAGAGAAGGATACTCTCTTCCAGTTAGAATCCTCTGAACCACTTAAGAGTCTCTGTACGAATTGGATTCTGAATGCAGCAGTTCTACTTTGTAGATGTACCAGTTCAAGCCCTCCTTCTTCTTTGGGAAGGTATACTACACTTTTGGAAATCCAGTGCAGCTTATGCCAGAAGAAATCCACTAAACATGACTGTATTTTTGATCAAACTTCTATTGGAGGATCTATACAGCTTAAGCGATGCCAGAGGGTAGAGGCAACTAAATTATTAATAACTAAAAGTCGTCCTTTATATGACATCTTTGGAAGTAAAAAATTCCACTTATCAAGTCGACCTTTCACCTTTTCAATGACACCTTCAAAGTTTTTCTTAATTTCATTTTCATTGCCTAAAAAGATTCCCAAATATTGAAATCTTCCTCTTTTCCACTTCAGCCCAGCTGGTAAGGTGGGTTCACCTTGCAACCAACTCCCAACAATTTGAGCTTCACTTTTTTGCCAGTTTACCTTTGCTGAGGAAATATTTCTAAAATCTTCTAATATTTGTAACATCACATTCACATCTTTTTGGTTACTAATCAATACCACCACATCGTCAGCATAAGCTGATAATTGAACAGCTTCAGTGCAATTTGAAATCAGTAAACCTGACATGTCAGCTCTTAATTTATTTAAAAGAGGTTCTATTGCTAATGTATATAGCATTCCTGATAATGCACACCCCTGTCTGACACCCCTTAACACTTTAAAAGGAGAGAATAAGTCACCATTTATCTTTAAAATACTCTCAACGTCACAATACAGAGCTTTAATCATTGATATAAAATCAGAGCTAAAACCCAAAGCAGACAAAACCTTCCATAAATAATTATGATCAACCCTATCAAATGCTTTTTCTTGATCGATCCAAACTAAGCCAAAATCCAAAGAAATAAGGATTATCTAGAATATCTCTTATAAAAGAGATATTATCAGTGATCCTTCGGCCTGGAACACAGTATGTTTGATCTGAATGAATAATTAAACCTAAAACTTCTCTTAATCTATTCGCCAAAACTTTTGATCATATTTTATAATCATTGCATAGAAGACTTACAGGCCTCCAGTTTTTAATCTCACTTAAATCTCCTTCTTTAGGGAGTGAAGTGACAACAGCTCTGCGACAACTTTTGGGTAACTGTCCCTCAGATAAACTATGATTGAGTACATCTAGCAAATCTGAACCTACCTCTGACCAGAATGTCTTGTAAAACTCAACTGAGAGACCATCAATACCAGGTGTTTTCCCATTTTCCATACTCCTAAAAGCCTTCTCTACTTCCTCCGTAGTCAGTGCCTCACTTGAAACTTTGTTGAATTCCTCTGAAACCTGGGGCAAATTGTCAAAAACACTGTTCATGAGAGGGGTATTTGACAAGTTGTTTTTATACAAATCTTTGTAAAATTCTACAGCTCTCTTTCTAATATCTGTGGAATTCAATAATAGACCTTTTTCTGAACGTAGACCATGAGTGTATCTATTCTGTCCATTATTTTTTTCTAAATGAAAGAAAACGTTTGAAGGAGCATCCATAGCTTCAATGCTTTGGAATCGAGATCTTATAATAGCACCTTGTGTTGTTAAATCTAACAAATCTGACAAGGAAGCTTTTTTTTCTAAAAGAGTCTGCGTCATTCTTACTTTTTGTTAATTCCAATATCTCCTGCATCTTAATTAAATCATCCTCAAGCTTTTATTTCTTGAATCTTCTCTTTTGTGACGTTGTGAGTATATTGTTGACAAATTGTTTTATTTGAACTTTAGCCAAGTCCCACCACTGCTGCAAGGTTTGAAATGAGATTTAGTTGTTTGCATATTAGCCCAAAAAGCCTTCAAAACATCTTTAAAATGTTCATCATCCAACAAAATATTTGATGTGACAATAAGCACTTTTTGGTTTAACACAATTAAAAAACACTCCATTTTCAGCAAACTGTGATCAGAGAACCCAACTGGAGTAATTGCACAATCTTTAAATGTTTAAAACCATCAAATCTATCGAATCTGGCTAAAGATAGCTGATTTACATAAACATGTGCCCAAGTATATTGTCTTTATGAATAATAATTTCTCCAAATATCAAAAATATCATGAGACTTAAAAAATTGAACCAGCCGTTTACGTGACTGCATATGTGGCTCCACATGATTTCTGTCCATCTCATGCTCAGTACAATTAAAATCTCCCCCTAACAGCAAAAATCTTCAGGATTACAACCACCCAACACCTTGCACAGAGTGTGTAAAAATAACATTCTCTCAGCAGCAATACTGGGAACATAAACACAAATCAATACAAATGAAAAATTGTTATCATAAACAGCTTTGACTTTCAGCAGTCTACCTTTGATCACTTCTTCAACTTCATAGTGAGTAGGTATAAGGATTTTTGAAGACAAAATAGCAACACCACCACTAAGTGACGTACAATGACTGAGTACTGGTAGTCCATCAAAACTCATTTCCCATTCTACTGCATTTGTCAAGTCACTATGAGTCTCTTGTAAAAATAAATCTATCTTTTTCTGTAACATTATTTCAAAAATGTGTGCTCTCTTCCTAATATCTCTTGCACCAAAAACTTACCACTCCCATGAATAGGAAGAGAGACAACACGCAAAGTAAAAAATAACATACTCATGTAAGATAATTTAAAACTTTAGCCATTTTGACTGCTATCACTTAATTCTGATTGATTATTTTGGTAACATATTTCCTTAGCCGGAATACTTCTTGATCAGAGAAAAGATTCTCCCTCCGAAACACTTTAACTTTGTCTATAAACTGGGAAATGTCAGGGAAAAACTCTTCAATTTTAACTCTTCTGACATTTTTTATCACTTTTAAAAAGTGCTTAATGTCATGTGCCGTGTACACTCTACTGGAAAAACCACTACAAGGTAGGCTGCTGTAAGGCTATAATCAGATACTTCGCCTTCACTTTCAGTTTCGTTTTGACTGCTTTCCCTACCCTCCACTTTTTTAGTTGGTTTCCTTGTAAGTTTTTCTTTTAACTTTCTTTTTTGCAGGTTTTTTTAAATGAATAATCATCCAGCTCAAGTGCAGACTCCTTCACAAACGGTTCTATCAACATCCGTTCTCCAGATCTCGATACATTATCCTCATCATCATCATCGGATTGACTTACAGGAGTTATCGACACTTCACTCTCTGCAGCATTTGTATCTTTACTAACATCAAGCACTTTTTCTATTCCATCGGCTTGTATTTCTGTCAGTATCATTTCATCATGTTGTTCTCCTCAACTGAAGCCGCAGCACAAGCTGTGCTCGTCTCCCCGGCAACCGCAACTTTACTCTGCGAAACGCCGGCACTTTTATTGGCGGCAGACTTATCTCTTTTCTCATTTTGGGGCACTTTTTTTGGGACAATCGCGAATAAGATGTCCGTTTTCCCCGCATCCAAAGAGTTTGTTGTGACATAAATCACGTAATTAAATCCTTCGTGACTAAAATTTAAAGTTAGATCCAAATCTTCTGTGTTATCTTTAAGGATCATATACACGAATCGTCTGAAAGAAACCATGTTTCAGGAGGGAGGATTTACTCCCGATCGAGATCATTTTAGCTGTCGAAACTAGTTTTCCATACCGTGATAACATATCTGCTAAACCCTCGTGTTTTATAAATGGAGGTACATTTGAAAGTGTGACACGTTTAGATGGAGTAGAAAAGGGAAGGACCTGAGTGAATATCCCATTTATTTCAACCACCGTCTCAACTAGTTTATTTGCCAAATCAATCGTTTTAACAAAAATTACAACCGCGCTATTCATTCGTGAGGCGGACAAAATGTTTTCACATCCAATAAACATGCCTACAGCCCAACTACACTCCTCAACTCTCACTGTTGAGTCAATTTTGACCGCATGTTTTCCAGTTAAATGGCTAAAAATCTCTGCCATTCTCTCAATTTAAACACTGGGAGCTAAAAAGCCCCCAGCACTCCCACTATCTTACAACTGATTATATTAAATACTTAATCCAAAGAAGAAAGAAACAAAGAAAAGGAAAAGAAAAACAAACAAACAATCACTCATACCTGCTCTCATACACACGCTGCACTGAGCCCTCCATTCACACACATGCGCAGAGAGAGAGAGTGTGTCTGTGTGTGTGTGTGTGAGAGAGAGAGAGAGACTTTTTTTTTTTGACTGTTGACAGCCTTTTTATTAACAAATGATTTTTAAAACAATCTCACATCAATTTATATTTTAGGGAAACAATAAAAAAATAAATAAATAAAGATAATAATAAATAAACAAATCTTCCATCAGTATATGTGAGAACATGAGCTCTTCTTCATCAAGAAAACAGCGCATTATCACAACACCACTCAAATTCAGAAATGTCCAATGTGCTCATTTGTTTGTAAAAAGCATACTCGGTTACAATTCGTGATTTGAACATTTTCTTCAAAACTGAAATCATTTCTTGATCTCCCTTTTGATCCATTTAGTTTTTTCTCCTAACATAAATGGCAAATTTAGCAGTACCAAATCTAAAATGAATCAACTGACATTGAACTTTTTCCTCCAACTATATTTGTACCCAAGAATAAAATCTCTTATTGTAAATAACACCTTAAAAACAGAATTTCTAGAATATTAAATAAAGAGGAAAGTCTGGAGCAAAGCATAAACCAATGAAAAACTGTCTCTCTCATTACAAAACAGACACATTTCTCCAACATTAGGATTTAGCATAGCAACAAAAGAATTGACTGCTATGGCCCCATGGAGTATCCTCCATTGAAGATCACCCGCTCTTTTAGGTAATGGTGCTTAATAAAGGACATTCCACACTGGCTTTGTTAATACAGTCATTTCTAACTTCTCTCTCCACACGGTATCACTTCTATTTTTTAGCCGTTTAGCATTTGTTACTTTAAGCATACATTTCACATTATATTCTTGAAGTAAATTCTTTCCTTGCATATTTAAAAGCTTATTTATCTTATCTAGAAAATGTTTCATTAAGCGTACAGATTTTACCCCCAAAACGTTGACATTGTTTCCACTTCCTTAAAATCAGAACCTGTGTTATTCACAATATGTTTGATTTGTATACATTTGTTTTATTGCAGCATATTCATCAGACCTGGTAAATCATCACCTGATACATCAAAGCGTGCTCCACACACAACTGGCTCTCCAAGTAGCCAGTAAATGGACATTAAAGCTTCCATCTATTGATGTTTAAACAAAGACCAAACTTTAAAAAGACTCTGATAAAACGTAGGAATTCTTTTCAGATCAAGTTTCTTACAATCCATTAAAAACAAAGCAATGTCCAGTCCCGTTCCATTTACTCTACGCACAATGCATTTAGCAACAGGTATCTATGCCAATCTTTCAGACCCTAACATGAGCTTCTGCAAAAACTGAAGACGAGAAGTCGCACATCTACTTGCAAGATGTATTAGGCCTTGACCTCCGTCCTCTTTAGCGAGAAAAAGAATGCTTTGAGGGATCCAGTGCAACTTGTCCCAAAAGAAACGAACCATTTCTGCTTGAATTTTACGATAAAAAACCAACAGGAGGATCCAGACATGAAGCTTACGCCACAACGATGAAGCTGCAAGATTGTTTATAATTAAAATACGTCCTTTAAAAGACAACTGAGGAAGCAGCCATTTGCATTTTTTAAGCGTCCTGTTCATTTTTCTTCCATTCCTATGCAGTTCTTTTGTATAAATGACTCCCTGCCGAGATAAACACCAAGATATTTTATGCCATTTCTTTGCCATAGCAGTCCTCCTGGTAAAGCAGGACTTCCCTTTTCCCATTTTCCAATCAACAGTGCATCACTTTTTTCCAGTTGACTGTAGCTGATGAAATGATTTTAAATTTGTCAACTGTCTGTTTTAGTAACTTTACATCTTCAGCATTATTTATAAAACAACAACATCATCAGCGTATGCAGATAAAAACAAGGTGCTGTTACATTCTGGTAAAGTCAACCCATTTAGATTTTTTTTCAACATAAGTAACGGGTTCTGTAGCAAGCACATCTAATATTCCAGACATTGCACATCCCTGTCTTACCCCCCTCTGAACTTTAAAGGGGTTACCCAAACCTCCATTAATTTTCAATACACTCTCAATTCCAGAATACATTGCCTTAATCATAAAACCAGGATCAAAACCAAAAGCTTGTAACGTGTAGCATAAACATGAGTGCTCAACACGGTCAAAAGCCTTCTCTTGATCTAAAGAAATTAGACCAGTATTGATACCAAATCACTTCCAAAACATCTCTTACAAGAGTTATGTTATCAAAGATGGATCTTTTTGGTATACAATATGTTTGATCATAATTTGTCACTTCTCTATTACTTTACTAAATCTCATAGCCATAACTTTGTATTCTGTACACAACAATGAAACAGGTCACCAATTTGAGATATTTTGGAGGTCTCCCTTTTTGGGGAGTAAAGTGATGACAGCTTATCTGCAGCTAAGAGGAAGATAACCTTTTGTCAAACTTTCATTAAATACTTCTAAAAGATCTTCTCCTATAACGGGCCAAAAAGCTTTCTAAAATTCAGTAGGTAATCCATCGACTCCAGGAGATTTCCCATTCTCCATATTCATTAAAGCTGTATAAAATTCTTGTGTGGATAAAGGCAGTTTTAAAAGAGCATTACTTTCTTCATCTATCTCTGGCAACCCTTCAACAAAACTATTGTCAGTCAATACTGCTTCATTAGTAATTTCAGCCATATATAATTTCTTATAAAAACGTGTTGCAATATTTCTCATCTCAGTCAATTCGGTTATTTCTTTTCCGTTTTCAGAAATTAAAGAAGGAATTATTCTATTTTGACTATTTTTCTTTTCCATATCACAGAATAATTTGGTAGGAGCGTCCATCTGATTGACGCTCTGAAAACGTGAGTGTACTAACGCTCCTTGTGTTTTTATATCTAGCAATCTTGCCAAACAAATTTTCTTTGAAGAAAGAGTTTCAATATGAGCTCTATTATCATTCGACAAACTCTACAGTTTATTTATCTCCTTTTCTAATTCATTCAAAGATTTCTTTTCTAACATTTAATGTATACTGTTGACAACAATTCTTTATTTGAGTCTTCCCACAATCCCACCATTGTTGTAGAGAACTCTAGAAAAACTTTTCTTGCTTGAAAACATCCCAAAAATAAATAAAATAATCTTTCAAATGTTTATCACTTATTAAAGAAGCGTTAAAATGTCAAAAAGCACTATTTGACTTTACATTATTCATGAATACAGAACAAATAACTGCACTATGGTCAGAAAATCCAACAAGATTTATCAATCAGGACTTACAAACACTAAAATGATGTCTAAAACTGTCAAATTTTTATTTAGAGATTTGTTTCTTGATTTATTTGTAAAGCATGTTTTATCAAGTAGTTAACTTCAGCAGAACTTGCACTTGATGTTTCGTTTCATCCGTTCGAGAGTTCCTATGTTTGTTGTAAATATAATCGTATGTGTTTTTGCATTTTTTTAATTTAAGCCTTCTTTCGCTTGGCTTTGCAGCCGACTGCTCGCACAGTCGCGAGAGAAACATTCAATAACTCATTCTTGAGTCGAAAGGACTCAGAAAAACTTACTGTATACTCGGAGAGGATGAAATGACTGGTCTTAACTGGCTGCAAGATGTACCTACACCATTAGTAATCAACGCATATGCCTTCTTTAAATAATCTACACGTTTAAATCTTGTAAATATGATTATTTATGAATATTTTTAGTGATATTCTGTTTTTATTCTTTTTCAGTCATTTATTTCTCATTTGCTGTATATTTTATTCATTTGATGATGTCATTAGGCTAATACATAGGCTATTTTATATACATATCTGAAACGCTTTTGCACTCAAGTTTGCTTTGAACTTGAAAGAGAGAGAAACAGATTTGACCTGTCAGCAGTGCTCATGGCTCCTGAATAGGTAAGAGAAAGTGGATGTCTTATTTAACTGTTTTTTTACTTTAACCCATTGACAGTAAACAGTGTATAACATTGTCAAAATAAATGAAAGTATTGTAAAAAATTGTTTGTCGCATATAGATAACTATTTATGTGATGTGGGTAAATGGTGTGTTTCAATCCGGCTACCAGCGCAAGTATATTTCAAGCCTGTGAGAAGCACTGACAGTATTGTATTTGTATGCTAATGTTTAACGTTTACGTTTTTGACATGTTAGGGGTTCAGTTTAATCAATAAAAGATTGCATTAAAACTATCTGTTAAACGCTATATTCCAGTTATTCTTACTCACATGCATCATTTTATAAACTATTTATTGGGGGACAAATGAAGAATTAAGTTAAACAAGAAACCATTTCAGATCATGGATCTCAAAACCTTTCTGTAACGCATGTGTGAAATGGGCTGTATATATTATCTGGAATCTAAAGGTTCAACATTGCCTTTAGAGTTCATTAATTTTACTAATCAAAACATTTTTATTGGAGTTATTGAAATGTACAACATGTCTTTGAGGAAGAGGAAGATCTTTACTTTACTTTTAATCCCCCCAAAATGTACCTGTGCACTTTAAGATTGGTTTTGTCATTTAGGGTCTCGTTTAATTAATAGTATAATATTTTAATGGCTTTGAAGTAAGCACACACATTCCCCTGAGTAGAAAACCATCTGATTCACTAGTGATGAAAGTGTCATTTCAATTCACAGTTTATATACTCTATACATATATATATATATAGACTTGAAAGTGACTTGCTAGATCAAGCAGTGACTTGACTTGACTTGAGTCTGACAAAAAATGACTTGACTTGCTGGAGACTTGAAGGTTATGACTTGAGACATGCTTGTGACTTACTCCCACCTCTGGAAAGTGCTATCGAAGTATTTATCCTGTATTTACAATTACAAAACATAACACCAAGAAGACTTCATTTTAAATCAGTATTATTAGATTATGAATTTATTTGTAACTTATTAAAGTGTAGAACCAATATCAAATTAAAAACCACCCAGTAGGTGGCAGTAGAGCATTCAAATGGAGAAAGTGAACAAAACTATTAATGGCTCAGTAAATATTAAATGATGAAACTGATCGCATTTGTAGACGACATACCAGGTAATATGAGAAGATTTAATAAAGGATTTTACTCCTGCTGGAACATTAACATATGACAGATAATAAACATTTATATTCAGAGCAGCATCAAAGTAAAAAATCCATTATATGAGGAAATAAACTGATTTAATAAGTGAAAAGGTGGCAAACATATACTTCCCCTGATAAATAATAGCATATTCCTGCTCGTAATAAATAAATCAGTGCAGTATTGAAAGAGAAACATTTGGACATGTCCAATACTCTAACAGTCTTAAATCACAAAGTGTAATGTTAATATTTTCAGTTGTAAATTTTCCAGAGACGTCTCCCATTCATTCAAAGGGAAACCTGAACTAAAAATCAAAGTGAAACTAAAAACTCTGCATTTTTTTCAGACTTAATTTGTTTGCTGTAGTCTAAATATGCAACCTCTAAAAACTAAAGCCATAACAACACATTTGACGACACATTTAATTGCTGCATTTCATTCGAGTCTACTCAAAAATAAATATTCTGAAGCAAAATAATGAACAATCATTAAAATATCACAATTAAAAACACTGCACTGCTGAAAGGCAGAAGTGAAGGGACGTCATTGTGAAAAGGGTTTTTTCTTTGGGATCCTGTTTAATATAAGTGTCGTAATATTGTTTAGCAGGAGAAATACTACTATGAAATTCACATGACCATTTTCTTTAACGATTACATAATTTATTCGTTTACATAATTAACATATAAAACACTCTGCAAGAATGTCCACTTTAGTGTATTTTTGTGTTTATTAACAATAAAACAATATTTAAGAAGTTGTAAATGCATTTCCTGTTTACTAACAAGACTTCACGAGTTCACACTTGCAATAGTTTCAGAATGGAGCGTATTTGGCGTGCTGTCCGGGGAGAGGGCTCTGAGCTCAGGGAAGACACCCAAACTGGAGTTATTCCTCTTATCAGGAAACAGATGGGAATAGGGATTCGAGCGAAGTATCTAGCCCGGCCCCAGAACGCTCCCCCCGGGATTGTAATGCTTAAGAGGTGAGGTGACGGGGTGGTGGAGGGATGCTAAAGTCGTAAGATGCTGCAGGTAAGACAGCTTTGGTATATACAGGGGTTTGGTCAAGAACTGATTGGATAATAGAATAATTGTCAATGACGTATTTGATACTGAAACTTCTGCGCATGCTCCTCCCGAAATTTGTTTATCAAACATCACGTATCGGCGATCAACGCTATTACATTTACACTAACCAATGAAACTACAAGTGGGCGTGGCTGAATGTGCAGCACCGCCCCAGATGCTGCCCCCTCCTGATCTGCAGGCTTCTCAACCATTTGGGCTCTAACTTGAGTCAGATTGAAATAGTTTTGTGCTCTGCTCAAATGTCCACTAGATGGCAGTAAAAGGCAGCAGTAACACAAGCTGAGGAAGTGTGTTAAAGGAGAATAAAACAGAACTAATTGATGGAATGTTGACAAAATAACAACACTCATTATATTAAAAAATCAGTAATGCTAAATTCATATAATAAAGGTGTCTAAATTATATTGATTTTATTCCCTAAATGGTCATTTTAAAATGACCTGGATAAGACATTTTATTTCTAAATACTTCATCTATCTGGAATATTATCCCCTGTTTCATTTTCTCTCATGTGGGTGGTTTAGAATTTCTTTTAACGTGTAATTATTCAATTGAAAAACTCCCAATCAAACTCTCTAAACTTCACCAACAAGTGCTTACGACATGGAGGCTGATTTATAAACACAACTTCTCCCCACAGTTTTCTTATTAATGCCAATATCCTGTATAGAAATAAGTCACTATTCTTTCACAATTGGTATAACAACGGACTAATATTAGTTAATCAATTATTTGATAATGAAGGAACATTATTTACATGTACAGAATTTATCACAAGATGCAAAATTCCTTTTACATTACAGGAGCTTTACGATACTGATGGGGGAAATACCTGCTGGTATACATATGCTGTACAAAAGCAGGGTATGTACATCAGCACTTCCTGTTTGTCCTCCTAAACCTGAACAGACCTCAGTCAGTTGTATCGGTTTGTCTGGATTTAAGCCTAATAATCACAAAATTAGATCTTAAAAGAAGATATGTCTATACCAGATGTTGTTTACTGGAACAATATCTTTAATCATGTGAACTGGACTCAGGTATGGTCATTACCTGAACATTTTTATTTCAAATAAGGCTAAAGAAATATCATTTAAATGACTTCATAGAGTTTATCCCACCAAAATATTTCTGTCAAACTGATATTGAGTCTGAATGCTGTTTTTGTGAAAACTTTAATGAAACTATTCCACAAACACAGCCTGGTCTTGCCAATATACTCCACTTTTTTGCTTTAATGTTGAAGCTTTTATTTCTCATTAAATTTGAGAATCATTTTCCTTCTCTTATAAACATGTGATTTTGGGTTATTGTGTTGAGGATCGCTCTTTTAAAGATGCTGGTTTCATTATAAACTTTATTTTATTATTATGTAAACTTCACATACATAAATCAAAGTTTACGAAAGCAAAAGCTCTCTTCATGATGCTAAAAAAGAGATTCAAACGAATATAAAAGGGATTTCTACGTCTAGAAATAGAAAAGCAATTAAAACAGTCAATATATGCTCATTATTTAACATCTGTGCATAAAAATGTGTGTATTTATGTATTTCCTGTAGTAAAAGAGCACTTCATAACTCTTGATAATAACTAAAATTGGACAAATGTGTGTAATATATTTGTATGTAATTTGATAATCATATACCCTCACCTCTGTTGATTTTGTTGTATAAGAAAACTACATGCTGGTTCTTGTTAATAATAAATAGTGTTGTGGTAACAGCAGTGTGTGTGTGTGAGCTGTTGAATACACAGCCAGTCTTGAACAGAAAGCTTGAGTCTTCTGCTCATCCAGTCAGTCATAACTCAACACTCAGTGTCTGAATCCTCCTTTATGGCTCGTTTCCACTGACTGGTACGGTACGGTACGGTTTGGTACGGGTCACCTTTATCAAGCTTGCGTTTCCACTAACAAGGGTACCCTTTTGGTGGGCGTGGTGTATGACAGAAAGTTTCAGTCGACGTCATTCTCGCTGGAGGAAATGTCTCCAATAAAGCTGTACGGGTCACTTACAAATCATTTGAAAAGCACTTCTCATAAAACAGATGCTTTACACACATAAATACTTGTGTAGAAATGTTTATTAACTTTTCAATGAACATGAGTTGATTATAACTGCAGATCGTAACGTCTGCAATTATATTAAATAAATAAATAAATAAATGAAGATGTATAAACACATACAGCCCCTTACAGTCTCCGATATGTTATCAATTACAGAAGAACTACACACAAGACATTTCGTCCGTATTTAGGTTCAAAAACAGCACAATATATAGCCTACAGTCAGCGAAAACCTCTCATTTGTGTCTATAATCTTCAGCAGCACATGTAGCCTCTGTTAGAGAACAATTCCATCATTCTGAGTTCATATTAGTCCAAAAGGTGATAATAACAATAATAATTAAATAAGGCAGTGTGTTCACGTCTGCTCAAAAATAATGTGCTCCTTTTTTTCCGGCTCCTCTCTTGTTTTTTCCGCGCTTCACTCTCACGTTTGTCAGTGTCTGACAGGATCGGGTTTCAAAAGCACGTCAATAATCAAGCGCAGGTTATTATCATCAGCTCAAGAAGTTTGTTATTTCAGATATAATGTTAGACGGGCGCGAGCGCTAGCAAGAAAGCGAAACCGCTCGCGCCTCAGACTGCCTCGTAAAAAAACTTCGCGGCACAGGGTAAATCTGCTCTACTCCATGGCTTTGTGGCTGTTTATCAAGACGACAAGGTTATTTTGAGCCCGGGTCGACCATGGCTCGTTATTATATGTATAAATAATTCCGCTGTAATCTCTCGCTGTGCGTGTATTTCAAACATGGCGGGTTTTTTGTTTTCATTCTGGCTTGTTGCGTAAGCGAATGACGTATCTCTGTAAACCCATAGCGTTCAGCTGCGCGTCTAGCTCCGCCTTTTGGTACCCTTTCTCATGTTTGGTACCCTTTCGAAAGGGTGCCGAAAAAGTGGTACGGTACGGTTCGGTTCGGTACGCTTTTTGACAGTGGAAACGGCTGTAAAAGCGTACCAAACCAAACCAAACCGTACCGTACCACTCAGTGGAAACGGGCCATTAGTAGATCAGCTTTATCTGTCCTCGTCTGCTTTATCTCAGCGTTCAGCTTCACTCACTGCACACAATACAACACAAGTGAAGAGAAACATCAGCACAGTGCGTACACACACAGATCTCCATCACACACATATTTCAGTAAATGCTGAATCTGCAGTAATAATCAGCAGCAGCGTAATTCACAGCGTTCAGCACAAGACTTCTGATGAGTTCATCTGTCTGACTGATGTTCTGCTGCATTTTCCAGTGTTTTATCACTAATAAAGAGCGGGACATTGAGCTGCTGTCGTGTGTCATTAAAGTTGAGTTTTCATCTGTGTTTTCTGCTAAAGGAAGTGCTGAGAAACATGAAGAAACCTGTAGATGAATGCACAACACTCACAAAACAGGTTTATTTGGAGGACTGCCTCCTTCTTCCACAGAATACCTGATCCTGAAGCAGTGAAACTGCACACTTATGAAGACACATCACTGATGGACACAAACCTACATTGTAAAAGCGCTATACAAAATAAAGGTGAAACACATGTGCTTTATTTATAAACTAATTTCGAGAGGATCACGTGCTTATGATTGAACACAGCTGGTACCACATCAGCTCTGTATATTGCACCAATCAGACGAATTCTGACACACTATAAATTACCAGAGCTTTCTACTCCAGTCATCTCCGTCTTGAACAACCGCTTCATCACAGCTAGCTGCTACAAACCACCACAACAACTACTTTAGAACAACAATTACATCTCCAACAACAACATCAAAAACCTTCTACTTCAAACTGCTCACACAACGCATCCATCATGTCTTCAACCCAACCCAAACAAGATCACAGTCCAAAAGTCAATCAACCGTCCACGAATTCCACCTAAACTCTCAAGACAAAACCGGTGATCCAAAGCCATTGCAATGAAGCCGAACTCTCACCCGCTCTCCTAGCTGTCCCCCTGCGGTAACGTACATAGCATGCTTTGAAAACAAGACGCAAATATCTTTACATATGAAAAAGAATTAAAATATTAAGGATATATAAAGCAAATAATAAGAGTATATATAGGATATAAATATAAAGATTAAAATATTACAAAACATATTATTTTCTAGCCTAAATAAATATAAAAACCATACTTTCTGCCTTCATCTCACAGGGCTTTTTCAGTTTATTCATGACAATTTGCTTTTGTATAATGTTATCATTATTAGTCATATTATTTATTATAAGTATATTTATATTTGTTTTATAAAAAACAAGTTTAGATTTGCCCACCTGTCAGGTTTTAGACCATATGGGGCACAGCATGTGTATTTGGATATTACTCAGTTGTTTTGAGCACACTTCGTTATTATTGTTCATTTATTCATTTGCTGGAAATTAGAACTGAATTTAGAATAGTTTTGCACTCTGCGCATGGATCATCAAAATAGAGCCCGAAGAGTTTCCTAGAGTTTATCTAATATTAAAGTCAGATTGTCATCTGTAATGTGTTTTATTCGTTTAATAGAACAGAGAGACAATCACTGTGATGAAATAAAGTTTGCAGATCAGTTCCACACAGATGTTCTCCTCAGTTATAACCCAGATCCAGCAGTGGTTAATCTGATTGTCTGTCAGATCATGCTGTGGGTGACCAACAGTGGCACTGTGAGCTTTTAGAGCACAGGGGGATTCTGTGGTGTGTGTCTGCAACAGAATTACACTGACATTAAGGATTAATGACTCCAGAAACTACTGTACTGTACTAAACAAAGTAAGTCTTTCATTCTTGTTTGAATAAATGGGCTGCTTCTCAATATCTCTCCTTGTTTTCAGCTCCTCCTCAACCAAAAACACAAATGCACATGAATGTGAATATTACGCATAAAGTTAATTCAGGAGATGAAGCGAGGATGGACTAATAAGAGTTGAGCAGCAGCAGAGATCGCGTTAACCGAATATTTTCCGTCAATGACGGATTTTTTTCAGCAGTGACGGAAAAATCTGGGGGTGATCCGTCATTTTGACAGATTATGCTGAGGGCGATCTATTGTAATGTGTAGATAACTGTAATTCCCACTCCTGTCCAGCTGATGAAGATTGACCTTATTAATTAGCAATTGTTTTGTTTTGTCTCCTCTTTGTCACCGCTGCGTACAGTTGTTGCAAAAAAATGTCACGGCAGCTGAGTGTGAGAAGTTTCTTCTTAAACGGCCAAATAGTGATATTATTATTAAGGGTGAAAAAAGAGGAAGTGACGGCAGTGGACGATGAAAACAACTCCTCCTGACAGCGCGTTGAAGAGTTATGGACATCCGCGCCCCTGGTGCAGAAAGAGCGCGTGCTGCAGGATTTTTGCCCTGCGAAACGAGTGCTTGCAGGATCGGGAAATCCCACAATCAGAGAATCCTGCAAACTTCTGATCACTTCCTTAGGAGAAATGTTTCTTGACTACAAAATGCTGGCTGAAGTGGCGCTAGTAATTCCGGTCTCCAGTGTGTAGGCAGAACGCAGCTTCAGCCCTCCAGAACAAAATTAAAACTGTCACGCAGAAGTCGACTTTCCGAGGCAAAGACACAGAATTTAATGACAATTGCCTCTGCATCAGGTCTACCTTGATGCGTTTGATTACGCACAGGCAAGCACCCAGTTCAGGTCGACGCGGACCAGGAGGAAGATATGAGTTAAGGCAAATAGTCCTACAGAACATCGTCTGAATTATATTTCAAGTTATGTTCTTATATTAGTCGGAATTATATTTTATAATATATCTTGTTGTTTATATCTGCTTGTGTTCAGGCACAAATGGCCGTGTTTTTATTCCCTCCACCGTCAGTGCAAAAAAACACATGAAACTTGACGAATTTTGAGTTTTTGTTCATTTGTCAAATAAATAAATGAATAATTTAGCCTATATGCCTCGTTGTGCAGTTCTAATGAAAATATGAATGAAAAAAGCGATTAGACAATATGCTAATTAAATGACGGGCAATAATAGGTTATGACGGAATTTTTACAACCCTCTCCGTCAAAATGACAGACAATGAGAAAGTCTAAACCGCGACCTCTGAGCAGCAGGTAAGTGTGTTAGATCTAAACTCTCCAGGACTTGAGTTTGACACCCTGGGGTAGATTATCCTGTGTGTGTTTTAGGAAATTCACCAATGCTCAAAAAGTACAATACAAAAGTACAGGACAGGACAACAGAGGAAGAGGTGCTGGTGTCAGCTTTACAGCATTCTGGAGTTCACCCTGGAGGCAGTAGTCATGTGATCACTGTTAATGCAGACCATAATCCATCTTGCTTTCTGCACAGGATGAGGAGAGTTTAATCAGAATCTGATGATGATGAAGAACAGACCTTGAATATCCAGTAAGGGTTTTGAACATAACACATCTTTCGAGAGATTATTGTGCTCTAGAATAACAGATAAAAATGTGAGTATTTGGTTTGAAACCTTGTGAGTGGGGGTGTTACATTGCATGGTTGTTTGTATATATTGTTGAACGCTTATTAATCGTTGTTGTGCCTACTTTTACTACACACTTACCATCATGAACAATATAAATAACAAATATGAGTAAACAATAAAAATAACACAACTTAACTGGGGCTAAAATTCATTCATTGTAACTTTTGTTACTGAGATCATAACAAGTACAATATATACCACATTTGGAAAAGTGACCTGTTATATTACTTCAGTACAGAAGAAAACTTATATTACAGTGACTGCTTTACTTTTGTACTTGTGTGTCTGTGTTTGTCATCTGACTGGTTATTTCCTCATATCTTAAACAAGTTTGTTGTGTTTTCTTAGAAGTGAAAGAATTTTCAGATGTGTTGTTCAGCTCAACAGTTCAGCGGAGGAACAGAAAGATCTGCAGGCATTATTTGAGGTGAGAGTTTGCTCTTTCTGTGCTTTATATCATCTATGAGTGTCGTCTGATTATCCATCGATCATCTCTTTGTGTTTCTGAGACTTCACTGCTGAGCTGAAGATATTCTGATGATTTAAGTTCCTCATTTTAATGTCGAGTGTGTTTCTGGAAGAGGATCACAGAAAGCAAAAACCTTCTCATTCTGATACTGAAATCTGTGTCCACTGTGCTCTCGCTCAACACAGTGGACATTTCTTTAGTTATATCGTTTTAGTCGTTTGATATGCAGTGGCACACAGTCGAATAATTCACGAACAGATCAGCCACTTTTGACGCTCATAAACAATCATAAGGTCTTCGTGCAGCAGGAATAAGGAGGTTTGCTGAAGGTCCAGCTGTCGTGCAGTGAGGGGTTTGCGTCTTTAATAAAACTATGCATGTTTGCAGTCATTGAACAGTAAGAATGATTAATAAATCCATATGAAACAGTCTCTTAAAAGTCACGTCTCGCCTTCAGTTTGGCCTCAGGCTTGATTTGCACTCACACTACTAGCCCAAGTGAATCGTTCTCTGGCACACCTCTTACATCCGGGCCAGGGCTGGCCAACTGAACTGCACCTGAGCCCAATTCAGAGCACTCTCACTTCTCAAACGTACAGGGAAACAGGCCTGGGACGGTTCGGATAGCATAGTGTGAGTACACCCTTACAGAAGCTTATAAATGCAGAAAACTCAAACTGCAATAACAGTATTCATGAATGCATTTAGTTTGTTTTATGGGTGTAAATCAGTGGAAAAGAAGAGCTGAGTATCTTTATATGACAATAGTGATTTACAGTACAGTGGATTCACACAATCTTATTTGGAGATACATGAGCTGAAAACCCTGAAGAGTTTCAGCAGTCAGACATCAGTTCATTTGTTTGCCTGAAGTGTTTCTGCTTTAACTGATTCTGATGATAAACAACTTTCTGCTGTTAAACCTGTACTATCTGTCTGTTAATATCTGTTAATATTATTAAACCAGGGCGACACAGAGGCACAGTTCATAAACATAAATCTCATAAACAATCATAAAGTCCTCGTGCTGCAAAAATTAGGAGGTTTGCTGAAGGTGCGCAGCTTTCATGCCTAGTGAGAGGTTTGCGTCTTTAATAACCTATGACAGTTTGCAGTCATTGAACAGTAAGAATGATTAATAAATCCATATGAAACAGTCCCTTAAAAGTCATGTCTCGCTTTCAGTTTCGGGCTTAGGCGCGTTTTGCACTCACACACAAGCGTACCGTGCAAAAGCCCAAGTAAACCGCGCTCACTCACACTCACACCAATCCGGGAAACGGGCCTGGGCATGGTTCGGATAGCATAGTGTGAATAGATTCTAATAGTCTTATTAGTATAGAATTTAACAAAATCTTCAGTTGACAAGAAGGTGATGGGGAAGGATAAAGCAGTGAATTAAATGTCCTAAAGAGTTTACAGATGTCTGAAGTGCTGATGAGCTTGTAGCAGAAGGTAGATTTAGCAGGAAACTGAAGACTTTTTGGTCACAGTTTAATTTTGATGGTCTGTTACATTTCATGCAGGGGCGGACTGGGACAGCATGTTCACCTAGGAAAAGTTATTATAGCTCAAAAGGTGAATAGTGGGTGGGGTGGGTTTTTTTTAAGTGATCGGTAAGTAATTGAGGAGCGGCGGAGGGGGGAGTGACGGGCGATCGGTAAGTGAGACAGTCAATCGGTAAGTGAAGAGCCGACCACAAGTCCCTTTAATTATCTTTGCTGAAACTCAGTCGTCGTCTTCAGTGTCGGAGTTGAACAGCCTCAGAATCGTTTCGTCACATCTGTCTCCATCAGTCTCGATCTCCATGTCACTATCATCTTCTAGTGAAGTTAGCTCTGAAGGTGCACCGCTCTTCTTGCGTAGCAGTCCAGCCTTTCAGAACCCGTTGGTGATGGTGGATTCTTTCACAGCACTCTATACAGTTAAGATCCACTGACAGACATCAGAAAAGGATGTTTTTCGCATGCGGCCTGTTTTTGTGAAAGACTTCTCACAACTTGTCATCAAAGTCTGCCATTCAACCCGGAGCGCAGCTTTAAATGCCCGATTCACACTGATGTCAAGTGGCTGCAAATATTGTGTTGTTCCTCCAGGAATCACAGCTGGAATTGATTTTGTTTTCTTGATCACTGCTTTCACAGAATCTGTGACGTGGGCCCTCTTGCTATCCAAAACAAGCAGTGCTTTTTTTCCGGTGAAAAAATCATCCTGGGCACTTACCATAGCACTCCGTTAACCATTCTTTCATTAGGCCTTCCATTATTCACCCTTTGGTGTTAACTTTGACCACCATGCCTTTCTGGAGGTTTTTACGTCTCATAAATCTGAAACACTATGACGATCCAGCTTTGAAATCTTCAATATTAATTTTGCGGGCAATTGTTTTGGCTTTGGCTTTCAGTCGGATCTGTAGAGTGGATACACCTTGGCCACCTGCTCTCTGTGTGTTCACCCAGTCCTCCAGGACATTTTCAAGTTCAGGCCACCTGCTTTTATGTCCTCTGAAAGCTTTCCTCGACTTTTGGCATTGCATAAGCTCTTCCCTCTGCCACCTACAACATCAGACTATAGATTAATTGACTCTAAGCTTGCATGCAGCAGCAAGGTTTCCTTCCTGGATAGCAAGCTCCATGGCCTTCAACTTAAATATTGCATCATCTGAACTTGTCCGTGTGGTTTCCAGGATAAAGGGACGAGGATTTGAAAATAATTACCAGATAGTAATTTGTCGTGCGTGTTCTATCTGCTAAATAAGAAGTAGCATAATCTATTTTTCTTTGCATTGATTTTTTTGTCTTATTTTTGATTTTAATTCCGGTTAGAGTGTCCCTTGCGGTGGAAGAAAAATCCAAAGAATAGCCGCACCTTTGTATAAGCCGCAGAAAAAGTAAGAAAAAGTAGCGACTTATAGTCCAGAAAATACGGTAAGTTGACATGTACTTGCAAAGTTTCTTTTAGTCAGTTAAATGACTGTTGAAGGAGCAGTATCAACAGATATTAAGCAGACCGTCTACTAATACTCAAGTGGACCATCAAAATAATGCCAATCTTCTGTATGCACGGAGTACCTGAATGACCTGAGTTTAGCAGATTCTGGAAAATATAATAGATCATCCTGGTATTTCATGACTTAAATCGGTACTCATGCTGCATTTGAATTGCACACTACCACCCAACTGGCACTACTGCCTTGGTAAACTTCAAAATGCTTTAAAGCTAACACCAGGGCTGGTGCTTCTTTCTCAGATATTGAGGTGAGCAAGTAGCAGTCTTCTGCCTCACATGACAAACATGTTAACAAAAGCAGTGTTTAACTAGAGGAAGTAAAACAGTTTAAACTGACAAATGAAAAGAAAATTAACATCAGAAACATTCACTGTAAGGGTCCATCTATCAGTCCAATGACGGACCAGTATGTTAGTTTTTCAGTTAATAGTTCATCGTTTACCATAAGTCGCTTAGAGTCAGTATGCTGGCCAGTTTCATCTGCTCACGGACACATCCTCGCCAGTTCTGGTTCTTAGATAGTTAAGCTAATTTCTTTTAAGTAATAATAGGCTGCCCCATGCTTGCTCATACTTAAAGAAAGTTTGATTTAGCTTAGCTAGAAGATATAACTGTAAGCTAATTTCCTTTAAGTAATAATAGGCTGCCCCATGCTTGCACATACTTAAAGAAAGTTTGATTTAGTTCCTAGATTATGTCATACTAAGTCAGTGATTGTCAGAAATCATCAGGTCTCTAATGGTGTGCCCATGCTCCATCCATTGAGCCTGAATGTATGACTAGTCCTGGTCGTAGGCTGCGGAAACATCAGCCTAAACAATCTACTAGATTTAAATGATTTCAGGAGATATTAGAGTTAAACAAAACTTTTACATTTATTTGTCAGGCAAAGATATTCACAGGCACAGACAAAAGAAATCACAGGGTTCCACATTTTATCAAATAAACTGATAGAGTCACTAATAGAGTGTTTCTTTTTTTCCAAATGCTAAAAAGACATTAGGTGTTTCTGCCAGAAACACCAGGAAAGATTTGCAGGAGCACATGGGGGTTTCCAATTTAGCAATATTTGTTTTTTGGCTAGCAATGAGGTGAAAGCAATAATATCAACATGGCACTTATTATATTAAGTGTCATTAGGAGGTAAACCGAAAATTGCTATTATTGGGCAGGGTTTCACAGGAATATTAAGAGTATTAGTAAAGTAAAATTAGTAAAGAGTATTAGTAAGGAGAATTAGTTTTTACACGAGCAGAGGGAGTTGAGTATAATAACTTAATCCAAGAGATGAATTTGGGTCCAAATACAAATTTCTGCAGAACTATAAATAAATAATCCCACTCAACCCAGTCAAAGGCTTTCTCTGCATCTAACGAGATAACCATTTCAGGCTTTGGTGATCAGGATGGAGTGAAGACTACATTCAAGAGCCTACACACATTAGATGATAGATGTCGGCCTAGTATAAAGCCAGTTTGATCCTCCGATATGATAGATGGGAGAGGGATTTCTTATCGTTTGGCTAAGACTTTAGCTAATAATGTAATATTGTAAGAGGCTAAATTATCATATGCATTTGTTTATATGACAAAACATGTCTTTTTGACTCAAGAAGGTCCATACTGACTCTAAAGGCAGATTCTGATAAGATCAGGGCCTGGTGTGTGGACTTTGGGGCTTTTACGATGTGGTCACATGTTGATTGGTCAGTTTGAATGTCTCAGCATTTAGTCACATGGTCAAGAAAGATACAAAATAGGTGGAAAACTCTGCTCTGTCTCTCTTTTTCCTGGCCTCTCTTATCTGTCTCTGCGCTTTCCTGCTCTGCTCCTCTCCTCCTCTGGAGTCTATATTCTCTGACTCTACTGCAATCAGGCTAACTTCTGGGCCTGTCTCTTTTTCCCTCCCCCTGTGTCTCTCCTTCTACCTCGGGTAACTTTAATTTTACATTTAAGCTGGGTACAATGGATATCATATGTTTTACCATTCCATATTTTATCAATTTATAGTCATTTTGTAATTAATTCAGTTGTAACCATACAGAATTATTGTCATTAAATCATCTCATTATCAATTATTTGTGAATTACTTTTGATTTAACATCAACATCAACTGTTCCATATTGCAAGACAATACAATCACATAATATCAGCGCTCTCCCACATTTATAGCTATTAATACTGCCCTTATTTCTGTTTTTGGTATAAGATTGCAGAAGAATGGTTTGACTAGATATGTACAGTCTTTTTCCCTTAATAGTGATAACTTTTTAGTCGCTCGACAGAACTAGAGTTCGAACCGCTGAGGTTAAAAACCATTCTTACAGCTAATAATTTAATATCATTATTAATTAGGCTGATTGGTCTATAGCTATTGAAAAATGTAGGGTCTTTATCTTTATTAATATTAGTGAAATCAAAGCTTGGTCTAATAACATTAGGGTTAGCTGACCAGAATTAAAAATAAAAAATCACCAGGAAAGCCGTCTGGGCCTGGAGCCTTATTGTTTTTCACAGTTAAGATGCAAGAGGCAATTTCCTGTGCGCTAAGAGGTTCATCTAGCTTGGTAACTGTAACTGAGCTAAATTTAGGAAATTCTAATTTAGAAAGAAAGTTATTAATAGTGGCGGCATCTAAACAGCTTTTTGGATTGTAAAGATTAGAATAAAAAGAAGCAAACTCTGAGTTAATTTTAACTGGGTTTGTAGTGAGGTTTTTAGAGGAGTCAAAGACCTGTGAGATTAAATGTGGAGAAGCCTGGTCCCTAAGTTGAGAAGCTAAAAGGCAACCCGTTCTCTCTCCGTGCTCATGGTAGGCTGCTTTTGTGTGTTTTAATAAGAATTCTGTCTTGTTGGTTGTTAATAGATCGAAGTTTGTTTTTAGTTTCAGGCGTTCTGTTTTAAGGACATGATTTGGTGAACTAGCGATAAATCTGTCTGTCTCTGAAATTTTGTCAATGAGTCTCGGTTATTTTAATCTCCTGGATTTGGACCAGTGCGAATTAAAAGAAATGATGATCCCACGTATAAATGCTTGAATGTTCCACCAATCAGAGTTGGTGATATTGAATCTGATTTGTTGGTTTCTAAAAAAATCAATATCTTAAGGAATGTGGTCACGAAATTCCTTGTTGGCCAGCAGCTCAGTGTTAAGCTTCCAAGTTGCAGCTTGGCTACGCAAATTTCAAGGAAAATAGATGTCTAAAATATGTGGAACATGGTCTGAAATTACTATTGCAGAGTATTTTGTTGATTTAACTAAAGGTAAAAAAATGATCTGTAAAAAAATAATCAATGCGTGAATAGACATGGCGGACATTCGAAAAGAAAGAAAATACTTTTGCGGTTGGATTGAGGAAGCGCCAAGTATCTACGCATCCTAACTGATCCATTAGGGAGGAAAATGCCCTAGACATTGATGTAGGAGCTGATGTTTTTGGTTGTGAACAATCTAGACTTGGGTTAATAGTGCAATTAAGGTCTCCACCTAGAATAAGGTGGTGAGTGTCTAAATTTGGGAGTAAATTGACAAAAGCTGGGTTGTCAAAATTGGGAGCATCAACACTGGCTAAAATGACAGGTGTTTGGTGCAGAGTGCCTGAGACGATAACACACCGCCCACCTGGATCAGAGAATAGATTGTCTGGGACAAATTTTATCCATTTTTGTATTAAAATAGCGGTACCTCTAGATTTGCTTTTAAAATTTGAGTGGAATATCTGTGAATAAGTGTGAAAACACTTTGATCTTTTAATTTGACTGCCCAGGCCTCTCACATTCCAAGTCACGAATTTTACAGTATGATTAGGCAAATCCCCTTTATTAGCTTTAGGACTAGTCATTTATAATATATTGTTGCAGATAGCACAATATGTAGAAATACAGAAAGATGGACTCAAGATGGATGAAACAAAAGAGTGTATAAATATAAAAAAGAAACAAAATAAATAATAAGAAATAAAATCCAGAATTATATATATATATATATATATATATATATATATATATATATATATATATATATATATATATATATATATATATATATATATACACACATACACATATTTATATATGTGTATGTGTGTAATTATACAATTACAATATACAATTAAAATATACAATTCACCTTTATTTGTATAATGCTTTCACAATGTAGATTGTGTCAAGGCAGCTTCACATAGAAGATCATAGTAAATTGAAACAGTGTTAGTTAAATTTTCCGTTTAAGTTCAGTTCAGTTTAGCTCAGTTCAGTTCAATGTCCCCATTGAATGACGTCAGACCGAATCACCTCCGGTGCAAACAAGCGACTGGGTGGGCATCCGGCTGGGGGCGTTACCCCATCCAAGGCTGTGCGAACGTTGCTCTCAATCTCCCATGTCACAGCAGGAATACAAATCCTCTGAGGAACGATGGGCTCAAGAGATGTATTGCGCTCGGAAAAATAAAAAAGACAGGTTTTTGGAAACCGGTCGATAAGAGATGGTAGTCAAACCATCTGAAAAATAATGCCCACCGAGCCTGCCTGGAGCTAAGTTGTTTGGCAGATTTGATGTATTCAAGGTTCTTATGGTTGGTCCAAATGATAAAGGGAACCCCCGAACCCTCCAGCCAATGACACCACTTCTCCAAAGCAAGTTTGACAGCCAACAACTCCCTATTACCAATGTCGTAATTATATTCTGCGGAAGATAATCGGTGTGAAAAAAACACGCAAGGATGAATCCTGTCGTCCGAGGATGCATGGTGGGACAGGATAGCGCCCACCCCCACCTCTGACGCGTCAACCTCAACCACAAACTGCCAGGAGGGATCAGGAGTCACCAGAATGAGAGCTGAAACAAAGCAGCTCTTTAATTTTGTGAATGCTGCTTGTGCTGCACTCAACCACCTGAAGGGAGTTTTGGAGGAGATTAAGGACGTCAGAGGAGCGGCGAGCTGGCGGAAATTTCAAATAAAATGCAGGTAAAATTGGCAAAGCCCAGAAATCTCTGCAGGGCCTTACGAGACTCCGGAATTGGCCAATTCACCACAGCCTGAATCTTCTCTGGATCCATGCGCACCCCCTCGACCAACACGATGTGTCCTAGAAAGGGAACAGACTGTGCATGGAACACGCATTTTCCCTTGGCAAAAGCCCATTCTCTAGCAGCCTCTGAAGCACTCGCCTGACGTGCTGCACATGTTCCTGGAGAGAACGGGAAAAAATCTAAATGTCATCCAGGTAGACATAAATAAACTGATCTATCATGTCTCGCAACACGTCATTTACAAGTGCTTGGAAAACTGCAGGAGCATTAGAAAGACCGAAGGGAAGAACACAATATTCAAAATGCCCCCTGGGGGTATTAAACGCAGTTTTCCATTCATGGCCCTCCTTAATGCGAACCAAATGATATGCGTTGTGGAGATCTAATTTCGTGAAAAAAGATGCCCCCTGCAGACGCTCGAACACTGAAGACATCAGCGGCAAAGGATTCTTCACGGTGATGTTATTCAGCCCTCGATAATCTATGCAAGGTCGAGAAGACCCATCTTTCTTTTTCATGAAAAAGATCCCCGCCCCCGCCGGTGAAGAAGAAGGGCGAATGATCTTAGCCGCTAGAGAATCAGAAATGTATTTCTCCAAGGCCACCCTCTCAGGTATAGAAAGAGAGTATATCTTACCTTTAGGCGGAGACGTACCTGGCAATAAGTCTATAGCACAGTCATAGGTACAATGAGAGGAAGAGAAGCAGCTCGAGACTTACTGAACACTCTCTTCAGGTCGAGGTACTCACTGGGCACATGAAACACAGATCAAGACACAGCAGAAAGAGCAGACGAAAGACAAGACTCAAGACAGTTCTCACTCAACGAAAATATTTCATTTCATGAATATATATTATATTACACTATATATAATATATTACACTTTTTCAATATTCCTTTAGCACGCTCGTGCTCAGAGAAGGTGCACAGATATCTTCAGCTCCAGTGGTTTGTGTGTTGTCTTCAGGACATGCCCACAGTCAGGAGAATCTCATGAATATTCATGTCAGTGTCACTCTGTGGAGCCAGTAATATTTCAGGATATACCTGTAGATCGCACAGGTCAAAGTCAAAGAGCTCAGATTGTGTTCCTGCTGCACAAGAGCGTCTGTACTTCTGCATGTGAGTGTAATTCTTCTACCATTACGCTTATTTGTGGAGATGATTAAGGGATTTTAGATGTGTGAGTGTGATTTTAAATGTCTGATCCTGAAGATCAAATCCTCTTACACAGATTAAACACTGAGTCAAACACGGTCATTTAAACACTGTGTCTAAAAGCTTTATTTTTTAATCCCTTTAAAGTGTTTGTTCTCTTCTATATCAGACTGACTCAATAGTTTCCAATAATTCAGCATTAAACATAACTCTAAACATTCAGAGTCACGAAATCAAAAGTAAAGTTAAAGCAGACCTTTCAGCTGAACAGGAAGAAAAGCTGCTGAAAAACAAGTTTCTTAAAGAGGTGGTTCAGTGTGTTTTTTGAGGCTTGTTTGCGTTAATTTAATTTTATTATTAAAATGCTGGCATTTACTAAACAAATTACATTTAACCCTTCACTGTCAGCAGACGTTTTAACTAAATGTCTTAGTTAATATATACAATGTCACTCGACAAAGTATATATTATATATTAAATGTGAAATATATGAGGTGTCAGATGAGGGAACTGCATTCATTTGAAGAAGTGTGAATATACAGTGTGATGTTTTTAATCTCAGTATATTGTCATCTCCAGGTGATGGTCAGCGGCTGATTGTTTCCTGAAAGCTCTGCTAAAGTCTGCATTGGTGTTTTAGCTGCAGTATGGCAGAGGAGCAAGTAAAGGACTCTCTCTCAGAGAAACACAGGTATTGTCTCTGTTTTTACACCATTATTTCAACACTTTCTCTGAAGAACAAAGACCAACAACAATGCACTTATTTGTGTTGCTATTGCCTGATCAAATGATGGACAAAGCTTCAGTTTAACTTCAGGAAATGTGTTTAGATCAGTCTAGATTACAGACAGCTTGATCTGGTGTCATATTTACCAGAGCTCAATATGTGTCGTGTGTGCTGTTTAAAGTCCTGTACAACATCAGAGTTAAAGCTGACCACAGAACAGTTTCAGCTTGTGCTTATAGAAGAAATACAATTACTATTAGAAATACTATTAGAAAATTACTATTAGAAATAGAAATACTAATAACTATTACTACTCAGACTCCGAGATAATGTTTTGTGTTTAATATTTCCTCATCTGATTTCTGCGGTGAGTTTTTTACTTAACAGGTCATATAACAAGCTTTTAGAGTCAAATATGTTTTCAGTGAAGCTGAGATTGTGCAAAATGAGAAAGCAGCACATCACTCGTCATGTTTACCCATGATTCCTGTGTAGCAGACCTGATTAAACAGACCAACTATTAGTTTGTGCTGAATTAAACTGAACAAACTCATGTTTGTCTGTTAAACTCTTGTAAAGGAGACTGAAGTTTCTCCTACAGTTTATTCCTCTGGTGTGTTTGTGTGTTCAGTGTGAAATCAGGATCAAATGTTTCTAGCTCTGTGTCTATGAAGAGTGATGGGTCAATAGGTCCTCCACCAAACCTCAGGGAGAAAACACCATCATCTACCAAAAGGTATTTTGTGTTTTACATTATTGATCACACAAAACTGTCAATCACTGTCCTTCATAACACTTCTATTATTACCTATTAGGCACATTTGAAGGCAAAACATTTGGAGTGGTTAGAGCCATCACTATTCACGGTGGGAGAGGTTCCTCAAGCCTCCACAGGGTTTTCCCCCTTCAAGCTTCTCTATAGCAGACCGCCCCGAGGGGTGCTGGATGTTGAGAGAGAGGCTTGGAAGGACAAGCCTTCTAACAGTAAAAATGAGCTCCAATACATTCTGGACCTGCGGGCAAAACTCCACGCACTGGGATTGCTCTCGTCGGACAATTTGCTCATGGCCCAGAATCAGCAGCACCAAAGATAATACAAGGGCACTAAATTACGACAATTTGCACTGGGAAAGCAAAGTGTTTGTACTGCTACTATCAGCCAGCTCGAAATTACTTGCCAAGTGGCAAGGACTGTTCGTGGACACTCGACGAGTGGGGGAGCTTGATTTTAAAGTGGCACAGACAGACAGGGGTAGGGCACGCCAAATTTACCATCTAAATTTATTAAAGCTGTGGAAGGATCCAGAGGGATTCTGGCGATGGTTGTTAGATGGTAGTGGTGGCTCACTAACAACCGGTGCCTCCAGCAGGAATTCGCGGATGTGTTCTCACCCCTGCCTGGTCGAACCAAATCTGATTCAGCACCATATCGAGACCGAACCGGGTGTTGTAGTTACAACACTTATGTACCGGTTGCCTGAACACACACACAGAAAAAGTGGTTCAGAAAGAATTTAAGATGCTAGATATGAGGGTAGTAAAAGAATCCCACAGTGACTGGGCGAGACTGATTGACAGACAGCTCCATCTGGTTCTGTGTGGATTTTTGTAAAGGAAATGATGTTTTCAAGTTTGATGCGCATCCGATGCTGCACATTGACGAGTTGCTCGATCGGTTAGGTGCTGCTCGCTTTCATCGACATTGGATTTGATAAAGGAATATGGGCAAGTTCCCCTTACGCCTTTATCCTTCAGATTACACCAGTTCGTTATGCTTCCGTTCGGGTTGTTTGGAGCACCGGCTACATTTCTGATCTCACTAAAAAAGGAGAGCCAGATACTGTACAATGGTCAGAACGGTGCCAACAGGTCTGTGTGTGCTGCTTGAGCTGAAAAAAAGGAAAAAGAAATAAAATTTGTTTGCTCTTACCTGCACTGCTGACCATGCCTTCTTCTTTAAACATATCTCAAACCTCACAACAGTCTAATAAATGAATTGATAGCTATTTTAATCTGAAACTTTACACAATAAAGATTTATCTTACATCTTGAACAAAACCTTGAGGTTGTGATGCTCCTTTTCCTCTGATGTGTTTGTGTGTTTAGTGTGAGATCAGGATCATGTGTGTCCAGCTCTGTGTCTATGAAGAGTGACGAGTCAATAGGTCCTTCACCAGACCCCAGGAAGAAAACACCATCATCTACCAAAAGGTATTTGTGTTTTACATTATCGATGACACATGGACTGTATTTCAGTATTCATCAGGACATTTTTATTTGACTTAAACAATACTTTAAAGGGCACCTATGATGAAAGTTATCTTTTGTTTGCGCAGAACTGTGTGTGGGTATAGTGTGTCCATGTCATTCTGGGGTGATATAAAGCCAATAAGGCTCTTTTTTTAATTTCCTGACGTTAAAATAGGATCCAAATCTCTCCCATTTTGAGGCCCACTACAGCGTGATGTAGGAGTGCGGTTTCCCTGCCCACCAAATTGATTGACAGCCGTGTATTAACATGTCTCCTTAGTAACGCATATAATCATATCAACAAGACAAAGCAACCGGGATAAAAAGATCTGTTCAGCTCTCTGTGATCATCTTCATCACATGTGATCAAGAATGAGTTTTACAAGTTTAAAGTATTTCTAAAACAGTGAACGTTAGTAATAAAGTAAGTTAAAGACGGTAAAATCACTGTGCGTGTGTGTGTGTGTGTGTGTGTGTGTCTGTGTGTGAACTTTGTAACAACATTGTTTGTGACTCATCGTAGCAGAAAGGCTTGAATTAACTCCACAACAAATGCATCAAATTATCTTTGGGACAGTTCTTACTGTAGTATTTCTCACAAATGTTACGTGAGATCTGCTTCCTTCATGTCTGTCACTGTGCTGTTTATCTGATGCAGGCGAGGTGGAGACTGAGGCACACTCTGAAAGGCACGTGGAAATGGTGGGCGGGGAGAACTAACTGATTTGCATTAAAGGCACAGGCTACAGATATAGCTACAGTGTGTTCAGAGCTGAGAATACTAATATTCTGAAATGTATAATAAATAAACTGATTTAAGCTGAAACTTTAGACACATTCTGTAGACACAAAAGTTCTTGAAAAAGGGGTAAAATAGATGCTCTTTAAAGGCACAGTACGTAAGATTCTTTCCATTAAAATATCTAGAAAACATTAGAATAGTGGTATATAAATTTTCTGATATGGAATTGTTTGGAATGTATCCATCAATCGTCCTGATAAGGATAGATATCTGACCATAAAACATTTCTTTACTGTTTGCGACTTTAAATAATGCATCTGAAAAAGACTCTGGTAGTAATATGTCCTCTTTGTAATGGTAAGTTTGAAATAAAGAGACAGAAGATCCATCTGCTGAATCTAATAAATAAAAATACAAATGTCAAGGTGAAGATCAGAGCGAAAACAAAAAAATACAAGTAACAAGGTGGCAGACAAACGGCAAAACTATAGTCCACAGAGCAGAGAGACAGAGATGCAAACACAACGGACCACATTTATAAATCCAACACTGAAACAAGTGCAGATCTGGACACAGAAATCAACTTATGACAAGGTTCATGTGTGATTTATGAAACCTTCACATGCAGACAGTCCCATCATACAGAGGATCTCTATATGTTGATAAATGTGGCAACTGAAAATAATCATGATTTGAACATCAAGCCCTGAAATATTTATGTCTTAGACGCCTTGCTCCTAGAGTTTATGACGTAGATAAACATAACCTGGACAAAAAGAGGAACTTCTCACAGAGAGAGAGAGAGAGAGAGAGAGAGCACAGATCAGTAATGTGAAAGTGAAAGTAATGAAAGCATAAGCTTCAGCTTTGACGTTCAGACAACCCAACAGTGGCGGTAATGTGAAAATAATGAGCTCTTAACCTTCTTAAAAATCATAAAGCAATCTTACCACTGACATTTGGCCACCTTGTGATTTTTCCAGTACATAAAACTTGGTATATTAAACTTATCACATGTTTCCATGTTTAGTAATAGCCTATAACTTCTAATTCTACTAAATAAGACACTCACAAATGGATGCAATTTATTAACACCCACTGCTGGTAAAAGACAAACATAGACATTTTTACTTTTTTATCATTTTCTTTCTTTCATTTTCTTTTTTTGACACACATATTATTATTTTTTTGCCATCAAGTGTCAGTCAATCTTCAAAAACCACCTTTTTACAAATTCATAACACTATTATTATTACCTAGTGGGCATTTTTGAAGGTTTTTAATGTTTAAAGTGTGTTAGCCTAATGCAAATAATCTTACACCAAAACCCCCCGTTAGCCAAAATTTATTGGACCATTTTCAGATCTATTTAATAGCCTAATATTATTGTAAAGAGAAATCACACCAACACTTCAGTGGTCTCATTTATAAACATGGTGTATGGGCAAAACTGGGGTGGAAACCTGCGTACACCACTTCCCATGTAAAAGAAAAAATTAATTAATTAATTAATGGGAGTGTGCGCAGAGCTGTAGGTATTTAACCTGAATATTGACTTAAATGAAAAACTTTCAATGCAGGAGACACATGCGTGAGAGTGGTGGGCTGGGATTCACATATTCAGAAGAGTATAATAAATGATCTGATTGTGATCTGAAACTTTACACATTAAACATTTATCTTACACCTTGAACAACACCTTGAGGTTGTGACGCTCCTTTTTCTCTGGTGTGTTTGTGTCTTCAGTGTGAGATTAGGATCATGCGTGTCCAGCTCTGTGTCTCTAAAAAGTGACGGCTTTCTTGGATGTCCCCTTGTTACATCCTTTTTTGAGCCATGGGGCATAACCATGGGGTCTACTCATTGATTCTTTGTATTGTTGTTGTTCCTGCAGTATGGATAGAGATGATCAGACTGGAGACCTGCAGCAGGATTCACTCCAACCAGAACATGATGAACTCCAGAGAGTCAAAGAGCAGCACAAAACCAGCATGAAGAACAAGTATGAGAGATTATTTGAGGGAATCAACCATCGAGAGACTCAAACCCTCCTAAACAGGATCTACACACAGCTCTACATCATAGAAGGAGAGAGTGAAGGAGTGAATGAAGAACATGAGGTTTTACAGATGGAGAAAACAGCCAGAACAAAACCCTCACAACACACTCCAGTCTACTGCAATGACATCTTTAAAGCCTCAGCTGGAGCAGGACATGAGGAGAAGATCAAGAAGAAGAAAGCCCAGATCAAGACTGTTCTCACTAAAGGCATCGCTGGAATCGGGAAAACCATCTCTGTGCAGAAGTTCATTCTGGACTGGGCCGAGGGAAAAGACAATCAAGATGTAGATTTCATGTTTGTGCTTCCATTTCGAGAGCTGAACTTGATCAGAGATCATGAGTACAGTCTTCACAGACTTCTGCTGGACTTTCATCCTGAACTTGAAGATCTGGAGCCCAAGATTTATGAGCAGTGTAGAGTTGTGTTCATCTTTGATGGTCTGGATGAAAGCAGAATCACACTGAACTTTTCAGATGAGGAGAAAGTTTGTGCTGTGACTGAATCTTCATCAGTGGCTGTGTTGATGTGGAGCCTCCTAAAAAGAGATCTGCTTCCCTCTGCTCTCATCTGGATCACCTCCAGACCAGCAGCAGCCCATCAGATCCCATCCAGATACATCAACCGTCTGACAGAAATTCAGGGATTCACTGAGCCTCAGAAGGAGGAATATTTCAGGAAGAGAATCAGCGACGAGCATCAAGCCAGCAGAATCATCTCCCACATCAGAAGAGCAAGAAGCCTCCAGATCATGTGCCACATACCCGTCTTCTGCTGGATCTCCTCCACTGTGCTTCAGAAGCTTCTGGAAGAAGATCTGAGTGCAGAAATCCCCCAAACTCTGACTGAGATGTACATCCACTTCCTGCTGATTCAGATCAACATGAGGAAGCAGAAGTATGAAGAGAGAGATCCAGAGAAACTCCTGCAGTCCAGCAGAGGAGTGATCCTCAAACTTGCTGAAGTGGCTTTCAGACAGCTGATGAAGGGCAATGTGATGTTCTATGAGGAGGACCTGATTGAGAGCGGCATAGACGTCACTGACGCCTCAGTGTATTCTGGGATCTGCACTGAGATCTTTAAGGAGGAATCTGTGATTCATCAGAGGAAAGTCTACAGCTTCATCCATCTCAGCTTTCAGGAGTTTCTGGCTGCTTTCTTTGTGTTTTACTGCCATTTAACAAACAAGAGAGAACCACTGGAGTTGATTTATGAGAGAGAATATTCATATAATCAACATGTACAGGCCAGCTCTGAGAAGTCTCTGTATGATCTGCTCAGATCAACAGTAGATAAAGCTGTCTGGAGTAGGAATGGTCATCTGGATCTGTACCTGCGGTTCTTGTTGGGCATCTCACTGGAGTCCAATCAGAGACTCTTCCAGGATCTGCTGACACACAGAGAGGAGAGCTCAGAGAGCATCAGGAGAATCACACAGGCCATTAAAGACAAGATCAAGAGAGATCACCGACTCTCAGCTGACAGATCCATCAATCTGTTCCTCTGTCTGCTGGAGGTGAAAGATCAGACTCTGTCCAGAGAGATTCAGGAGTTTGTGAAATCAGACAAACACTCAGAGGAGGAATTCTCTCCTGCTCACTGCTCAACAATCTCCTACATGATTGAGATGTCAGAGGAGCCGCTGGATGAGTTAGACTCTAATAAATTCAACACATCAGATGAGGGAAGACGGAGATTGATACCAGCTGTGAGAAACTGCAGAAGAGCTCTGTGAGTATTCATTCATTGATCACAGAAGACACACATCAGTCTGCACTGAAGACTCAGATCAGTTTAGTGAATCACTGCCCTGCTTTAACAGAGAATCTTTAGCTGGCCATATCGTCCCCCTGTGAGATCGCTGATACACCATATTACTGCATGGGGACTGCAGTGTTCTGTTTCCTTATTTGCTCATTCATTTCATCATTTCTAAACGTATTTAACAAACTTTTCTTGACTTTTAACTCACACAAACAACATTTGTACTTATTTAATAATCTACTTCATTTGCTTTACATTTTATCCTGGAAAATAACTTAAATCCCTGCAAATCCCTGTGCTCCTCCAGCTAAATAGGACATTTGTTGATGTGTATTTGCTCAAATCTAACACAGTGTTGCTCTTGGATAATTGTGTGTGTTTTCTGATCAGAGAAATAGTGTAATTTTAGACAGAGTATTGCTGTCTCGCCGCAGACATGCCTCTAATATTACATTTACTTTAGGCCTTAACACTAAACTTTACACTGAGCTCAGTAAAATGATCCTCAAACCCCTTGTGAGACAATATACGGTGTGGTTGGCGCTGGGTTCCTCCTAATGCAAGACAATGCTGGACCTCATGTGTCTGGAGTGTGTCAGCAAAGCCTGCAATTCACTACAGTTTTGAGTGTGACTCCAAATCCAGACCTCCATGGGTTAATACATTTGATTTCCAGTGATCATTTCTGTGTGATTTTGTTGTCAGCAACAAAGTATTTAATAAGAATATTTCATTCATTCAGATCTAGGATGTGTTATTTTAGTGTTCCCTTTATTTCTTTGAGCAGTGTATATAAAGTGTATTTTCAGTGTTACTTTAATCAGTGTAGACTAGACTCATGAACACTCAACAGTGCTCATTTCTTACTGCTGATTTTGTTGTTCTTTATCCTCTACACAGGCTACAGTGGTGTAAACTCAATGTTCAGTGCTGTGAGAGTTTGTCTTCAGCTCTACAATCCTCAAACTGTGTCCTGAGAGAGCTGGACCTGAGTAACAATGACCTGCAGGATTCAGGAGTGAAGCTTCTCTCTGATGGACTGAAGAGTCAACACTGTAAACTGGAGACTCTGAGGTAAATGATTCTCCACTCAACAGCGACTACAACAAGATGGTTTCATATTGGTTAACCAAATGTGGAGCCTCTTTCATTGGATTGGCAGAAGAAACAAAACATTTACAGGGATGTGATTTCAATCGTAACTGTACTAATGTATGTTTATCTGTAAATATATTTAAAAACATTAGTTAGTATATTACAAAATGTTGCACTTTCAGAGCTTCTCTTTTTCCAATATACCCAAATATGATTAAGAGTTAAAGGAATCCCTTTATTTTAAAGATCATCTGAATTCAATTATTTATTCATCTTTTATTTTTGGGTCATGAATAATGAGGTGTTTCTCACCTGACAGAATAAAAGTCCCCTGATGGTCCATCAGTGTGAATGTGACTGTCAGGCTGGTGAAAGAGACATTAAGAGAGTGGGTTTGTGTTTGTTTTAGTTTATTTACATCATCGTCCACAATATAATATACAAATGAAGATCAGGTCATTTTCTATTGCTCTTTATACAATAAAGTTTGATCTACAAGCTGAAGTTTGTGAATGTCAGGGCTGTAGTACTCGAGTCCGGACTCAAGACGTTTCTTTCTATAGTCTAGGACTCGCTAATATTCAGACATGAACTTGGTCCAGCAATAGCCATTGGTTGAGTGTGTTTGTCTGGAAACATCACTGTTAAATCCACTGTGAGTCTAGAATGGGCATTGACACTCGTGTGATGTCTGCAAATTTAGATTAGGGCTGATTAGGGCTGGGCGATGTGGATTTGATTAGATAAGATTAGATTAGATTAGATAATCAACATTATTGGGGAGAGATCATATACTGAAGTTATCAAGATATTTTTAAAGGCGATTATTAATAAATATGGTCTGACATCACCCAGCCCTACACCTCATTAGACATTTCAGACCTCTGTAACATTTGAGTACATGTCTTGCAGTCATACAACCAGCTGTAATCATGCATCTAGCTGTCGATCATCTACAAAACACACTTATAATCTTTTAAAATCAACTATAAAACCATATTAAGGTGATACATTATTTGTGTGAGTGTGTTGAACTGATGTGAGGGCTTAATCAATAAAGAGAGCTAATCAGGATGTGTGTGTGTGTGTGTGTGTTCATCACTGCTGTTGACATGAGCAGAAACAGCAGTCAGCATCTTCACAACACAAAGAGATGTGTGATTGTCCAACTGTGTGATGTGGACTGTTGCTGTTTTTGTAGATTGTCTGGCTGTATGGTGACAGAGGAAGGCTGTGGTTTTCTGTCTTCAGCTCTGACTTCAAACCCCTCACACCTGAGAGAGCTGGATCTGAGCTACAATCATCCAGGAGATTCAGGAGTCAAGCTGCTCTCTGAACAACTGGAGGATCCAAACTACACACTGGACAAACTCAAGTATGTGGAGCATCACTGGCCTTGTGCTTTTACACTGAATGGCTTTAAAAAGACACTAGAAAGCTCTTTTCTGATCTTCAGTTTTCTGTGAGGGTTATGGGGTGAGGACAGACAGAAGATACAGCTTGTAGAGTATTCCAGTCATGTCTATGAAGAACAAATCATTGAGTGTGAAATGAATCTCCTCTGTAAATGTTGGAGTGTATTGGCTCAGTTGCGACATTAAGCGGGACACACTGTACAGTTTCAGCATTTGAGCTGAGCAGAGAAACTTCTTCCTCCATTTGTGCTGAAGAATCCTCCAATATCAGGTCAGGAATAGGGTTTGGGATTGAAGATGGATTCAGATTCTGGAATCAGACACTTGGATTAATGTTCAGACTCTTGTTCTAAAATCAACATCTGGATTCCTCTTCTCTGTGCACACATGTGTATTTTTCACTTGCTAATCTGTCAGGAACTTGGGCGCTGGCGAGCAGCTTTAATAATCTGAACATAGTTTAGAGATGGACTGCAACATGTGCTCAAAGGCTGCATGTGCTGAAGAACGATGGCAAAGCTAAGTGTGATCACTGTAATAAATGAATGTTGCAGCAGGGTGTCTCCATCAGCATGAGCAGTATCTGCGCTCGCTTCACCAACAGCTGAGGAAAAGAACGCACTGTGTTAGATTCATTGTGCATCCCGGCTGGAACCAACAAGTGTTGTGTGTTTTAGCTGAAGAGTTTGGAGCGTGTAGCTGAGTAGCTCAGTGCTAGCTTTAGCTTATTAGCTGAGGGGGAAACTAAACAGCTCATTCTCTCCATCTGTGTGTGTTTACAGTCTGGATCATGGAGGAGACGTGAGGATTACAGCAGGACTGCACAAATGTAGGACTACACACACACGCACACACACACACAAGGATTACAGCAGGACCACGCAAATGTACGACTACACACACACAAACACGCACACTCACACACCGCACACTCACACACACCACACACGCATGCACGCACACACACACATCACGCACGCACATGCACACACACACACACACCATGCACAAACACACACACCACGCACACACACAAACACACACGCACAGACACACACTCTCTCACACTCACTCTCTCTCAGACACATGTGCATGCACACACACACAGACAGACACACACGCTCGCTCGCTCGTATCCACATACACACACGCACATACACAGACTTACTCGCTTGCATGCATACACACATGCACACACACAAACATGTACATACAAACAGACACACACACTCTCTCTGTCTCTCTCACTTACACACACACAAACTCTCTCACACACATACAGACACACGCACACACATGCACATACACACATACACGCAAACGCTCTCTCTCTCACTCACATACACGCACACAAACACTGTCACTTACACTCTCTCACACACACACACACACAGACACTGACTCCACACAGACACAGACTCTCACTCACACACACACACAAACAATCAGACACACACACACACACACACACAAACAATCAGACACACACACAGACAGCTGTGGTTATACACCCACTTCCTCTCTCTTTCATGTGCACACACACACACACACAGACACACTCTGTCATACACACACACACACACACACACACACACAGCTGTGGTTGTAAATGTGTGTGTTCTTGTGTTCAGATGTCTGTTTCCTCACACTGGATCCAAACACAGCACACACTCGTCTCATTCTGTCTGAGGAGAACAGAGAGGTGAAGAGTGTGTTAGAGGATCAGCCGTATCCTGATCATCCAGACAGATTTGATGGTGTGTATCAGGTGTTGTGCAGAGAGAGTGTGTGTGGACGCTGCTACTGGGAGACTAACTGGAGTGGAGATTATGCTGTGTGTATATCAGTGTCATATAAGAGCATCAGGAGGAAGGGACGAGGTGATGAGTGTGTGTTTGGATATAATGCTCAGTCCTGGAGTTTGCGCTGCTCTTCCTCCAGTTTCTTATTCAGACACAATAACACACACACTCGTCTCCCAGTAGAGCCGCTCAGCAGGAGAATAGGAGTGTTTGTGGATCACAGTGCAGGAACTCTGATCTTCTACAACATCTATAGAGACACAATGAGCCTCATCCACTCAGTCCAGACCACATTCACTGAGCCGCTCTGGCCTGGGTTTAGGCTTTATTCTGGATCATCAGTGAAACTGAGCTGAATGTAGGGGATCTACAAATCCGATTATGAGAGAACATTTATTTTGAAATTTGACATGGGCGCCGCCATTACTTTCTCCGGTGTGTGTGCGTGTGTGTGTGTGTGTGTGTGACGAACGCGGGCAGGCACAGAGAGTGAGGGGAGAGAAAAAAGCAAGTTGTGACAGCAGTGGTGAGCTTATGAGGATTGTGACGTTTTAAAACTTTTTGATCAACTTAAAATGTTAACTGATGATATACATCAAAGCTAGATTACATTGCTTCTAAGTCTCGTTGATTTTAAGTCTCCATATAGTTTAACGAGCCAGTTATGGCTCGTTATCACTGACTGGTACGGTACAGTACGGTTCGGTTTGGTACGGGTCACCTTTATCAGGCTTGCGTTTCCACTAACAAGGGTACCCTTTTGGTGGCCGTGGTGTATGACAGAAAGTTTCAGTTGACGTCATTCTCGCTTGAGAAAATGTCTACAGTAAAGCTGTACAGGTCACTCACATATCATATGAAAAGCACTTCTCACAACACAGATGCTTCATACACATAAATACTTGTGTAGAAATGTTTACTACTAACTTTACTATGAACATGAGTTGATTATAACTGCAGATCAATGACAGTGCGAAACAGCCTACTGTAACGTCTGTAATTATATTAAATAACTAAATAAATGAACATATATAAACACAAACAGCCCTTTACAGTCTCCGATATGTTACCAACTACAGAAGAACTACATATAGCAGACATTTCACCCGTATTTAGGTTCAAAATCAACACAAAATATAGCCTACAGTCAGTGAAAACCTCTCATCTGTGTCTGTAATCCTCAGCAGCATATGTAGCCTCTGTTAGACAGTAATTCCCTCATTCCCGGTTCATATTAGTCCAAAATGTGAAGATAAGTTAGTTATACATGGTATTTTGTTCGCGTTTGCTGAAAAAATAATGTGCTCCTTTTTTTCCGGCTTCTCCTTTGTTTCTTCACGCTTCACTCTCACGTTTGTCAGTGTCTGACAGGATCGGGTTTCAAAAGCACGTCAATAATCAAGCGCAGGTTATTATCATCAGCTCAAGAAGTTTGTTATTTCAGATATAATGTTAGACGCGCGCGTGCGCTAGCAAGAAAGCAAAACCGCTCGCGCCTCAGACTGGCTCGTAAAAAACTATGAGGCACAGGGTAAATCTGCTCTTCTTCTTGGCTTTGTGGCTGTTCATCCAGACGACTACAAGGTTTGTTTGAGCCCGGGTCGACCATGGCTCGTTATTATATGTATAAATAATTCCGCTATAATCTCTCGGCTGTGTATTTCAAACATGGCGGGTTTTTTGTTTTCATTCTGGCTTGTTGCGTAAGCGAATGACGTATCTCTGTAAACCAATAGCGTTCAGCTGCGCGTGTGGCTCCGCCTTTTGGTACCTTTTCTCATGTTTGGTACCCTTTCGAAAGGGTGCCCAAAAAGGGGTACGGTACGGTTCGGTTTGGTACGCTTTTTGATAGTGGAAACGGCCATAAAAGCGTACCAAACCAAACCGAACCGTACCACTCAGTGGAAACGGGCCATTATTAGTAGTGACGCAGTGCAGCAAGTTTTTCGCCGTGCTCGTGAGTGAAGCGGATTAACAGACCTGCTGTTGAAGTCATTCGGGTTATTCAGTGCTGAAGTTGAATACTCCCGTGCATTTTTGAGATTTACATCCGGATTTTTGTTAGTTCAAATGAACTCAAAACGTAGTGGATGTGTGGCTTATATTTGCGAGGATTTTTGCATTGGAAAGCATCGTGTGTTGGTTGTGTTCTCTGGTTGATCGCCGTTGGACTGGATTGTGGCCTTGTTGGATCGTGCTGTGCCTTTCAGGATCACGAGGGCAATCGTTGGGGATCAAAGAGTAAAAGGAACATTACCCTGCCTTTCCAGACTCCTTTCAGCGCTCCGTCCTGAACTCAAGGATGGTGACTCATTATATTAAAAAATCCGATATTATCAAATTGTATGAAGAAGGAGGTCTGAATTGAGTTTGAAAGTAAGAATACTATGTTAAAACTTAAATGGCTTCAAAGGTTTTTGGGTAATACTGAGAGTTTCTGGTACACTGTTCCTCGTGCCTTGTTTAACAAACTAGGAGGCATCCAATTTCTTCTCAGATGTGACTTTGACTTGCCTAAATCTCCATTGAAGCTTTTAGCATTCCACCAACAAGTCTTGTTGTTTTGGAAACTAGCGCGCACACAATTTTACACCCCACAATACCCCTATCTGGAATAACAAGTATATTATACATTGGAACAAATCCATTTTTTATGAAGAATGGTTAAATAAAAATATTTGGTCAGTAACAGACATAATGGATGGAAGGGGAAATATTCTAGATTATAATATTTTCACTCTAAAACATGGATTTGCTTGTCATCCAAATCACTTTTTCACTGTTATTAATGCACTATTCTCAGGTATAAAAATGTTAATGAAAAGTTCCCTATCCAATTCGAAAATTACACCAGTCCCTCTCGTATTATATATTGGTGAGATTGAAATTGATAATAAACTTTGCACTAATAAACATTTAAGACAAATAATTATCCAATCTTGCTTCCCCTATCAAGTATTAAGAAATAAGTTATTTCATTCATTGGATAAAAATACTATGTCCTGGCTAAAATGGAAACAAAAATTGCCTTAAAAATGTTTAATTTATTTGTATCATATAACTTGCCATAACTGATATCTGTTTTATATTGATTTCTTTTATAGTTTTTTTTTCACTCTTAATTTTATTTTAGTTTGTTTTTTGTAACTTACATTTTTTGTATTTTTGTATATTATTTTGTGTTGAGCCTTCCATGTGTGATACTCAATTTGTAAAGTTGAATGCCATTTTGTTGTATTTGGATTTTGTATTTCCAATAAAATAAAAACTAAAAAAAGTTGAACAAAAGGAGACTTTTATTTTGGCGTGGTGGTGTGACGTCATAAGGCTGCGCCACCCCCGCGAATGTGATTCAACTGGTGAAAGGTTTGTGTTTTAAAGCTTTTAATGTCCGATGCTAAAACCTGTTGTTGAAAGCATTATTTTAACCCTTTAAACAACTTAGTACTATTTTATTCTCAGTAATGTTGGCTATTGTTTGAATAAAGTAACAGAAATGTGTGTAATAAGTGTTTTAATGAAAGTTCAGTTTATTAAATATCATAATATTATTCCATTGTAAGTATAAATCACACACACACATGTATAAGTAATGGTTTTCATCAGGTTATTTGTGGCTGTTTCTTGCTCAGACTTTCTCTTTTACCTGATGTCTTTTTGTTAATCACTCTCATGAATGTTGAAGCAAGTGTTTAAGATTTTAAACGGGACATTTTTATCATTTTGGACACAGAATAAAGTGTCCAAACGCAGAGAAAAACTCCTGCTGAAGCGACTGATCTCCACACTGTTATAAAGATGGCGTTTATTAAAGAGGAGAGTGAAGATGTGAAGATTGAAGAAACATTCAGAGTCAAACAGGAAAATCTGCAGGAACAAACAGGTTGACTTTCATTCTCAAAGACCAACTCAGTCATCTGATCCTCATTCAGATATATTTTAATAATAAGAATACTAAATTAAATCCATCTTGCAGCCCTGAGTGTGCTGCCTAGTTCTCCTAAATACACATGAGCACTCATTGAAAGACAGGAATGAGCTTCTTTCGTCACTTGTTCTCATGTCTTTTGTCATTCTTTTATGTGTTATTAGTCTCCCATTTTCTCTACCTTCTTAATGTTATTGCTTTTCTTGTTCTCCTACTGTTTGTTAAGTGTCCTTGAACACTGGCGCTATATAAAATAAATAAAACAATAAATTAAAAAAGTTTAACTGAGCTGACCATATTTGACCTACAGTATTCACATAGAAGATACATGCTGTTATGGTGATGGTGTTAACTTAGTACTTGTCGTTTGCATATGTCATGTTGATCATAATTCCCTTGTTTTCATCAACTTCTTTATGTGTTTAAACCTCAGCCAGTATTGGGCAAGTTATTTAAAAAAAAAAGGTTAGTAGTTGTTACTAGTTCTCACAGATAGTATCTGAGATAGAATTACATCGTTATAAAAATAACTAATTACCAGGGTTATTGTGTTAAAAGTATGTCGAAAAACATGGATGCCCCAATTTTAAACATGCTAAATGAAATGGATTAATTGTTATACAACATTGTACACTATTCTAAACTACACTCACTGGCCACTTTATTAGGTACACCTCAGTGGTGTAGTCCTAAAAAAAAAAAGGTGATGTGCTATTGCACCCAACCCAAATTTTAAATGAAAGTAGGAAAATAATCGACGAAGGTCAATGTTTCTTTGATTCATTAGCTACATATATATATATATATATATATATATATATATATATATATATATATATATATATATATATATATATAATTTAACATCAGCTACCTGTAACTATTAACTTCCACGAAAGGAAAAACAAATACTTTGTCAATGTTGTCAATGGTTACAGGTTTCCAGCTTTCTTCAAAATATCTTCTTTTGTGTTCAACGTAGGGAAAAAAGACAAACCGGTTTGGAACAAGTAAAGATTGAGTAAATGATGGAAATTTTAATTTTGGGGGGAAACTATCCATTTAAAAAGAAAAGAAAACAAAAACAAATTTGTTCGTTTTAAAGGGAGATGCTAATAATCTAATCCTATTCAGTAATTTATGTTAATAGTGCCCCCAGCAGACCCAGAGATTGGCTGAATATATTACGCTGTGGTAAAACCCAACTGTTTAACTCTAAAGGGACTTGTAATGATGTAAATACTGTACAAAAAATCAAGACAGCTATATCAAGTACTGTATGTTTTTAACATAAACTGTAAATTTAAAATAAAAAATTAAAATCAGGAAAACAAAGGCAAAGCATATTTTCAAAAATTCAAATAAGCTACAGTATGTAGCTTATTTAATCATTTTAATATGGAAACTTACTTTCTTTTACTGGCTTATTACTTTAAATTTAATAGGTCCCTTTAAACATCAATCAGCCATTATGTTTGATCGTCACATTTGTGCATGCTTGTTGTTTTAAACTAAGCTAATATGAGTCTGTCTTCTGCTGTCGCTATTATATACTAGTAGTTTCCCTTTTAAATCGCATATTGTTACGCATGTAAGTAAGAATTTAAAATAATACACTTAAAAATGTTTGACTAATATGGTAGGTTTGTATACCAAACTAGAAGTATTCCACTGTATTTCATAGACAGGCAAAGCCATTTGAGTTCTGAATGAGCCAAATATGCTCAACATACCTGGTATCTAAACATACCTAAAGTGGCTGGTGAGTGTAAATTGATGTTGTTGTGGGACGACGTGAGACAAAACAAATAAATTAGAGTGGAACAATAACGTTTAGCATTGCACTGACTACAACTGGCCAACAAACAAGTCTAATGGCTTTTGCTGCTTAAGAAATGGATTACAGCATGCTGATGATAGGCAAGCATTTCAGTGTAAAGTTCATCAAAATATTGACCTTATTTTCACGCACCAGCGGGCGCCACCATTGGAACTTTTTGGCTCGATACTTCTGGTCTCATTCACTTCCATTGATTTTTAGATGCTAAAAACAGTTTGTTAAGCTGCTTGATTTATTATTATTAGTATATTTTTATGTGTAATCATCAACACACTTGTAGAGTAAGTAATTTAACAGTTTATTATTCCTGATCATTTCTCCAATAGTCAACTATTGGAAATTCTAAAACAATAGCATATGAGATCAGGTCATTATTATGACCTGGTAGACAAATTTTGCACGTCGCCGTTTATCACTGTGCTCTGTTTATCCTGATATCTGATGCTGAGCATTCTTAAGGCTTTTCACACTTGAAATTGTTACGCTGGGTCATTCTAAACCCTGGATAAACAGAATCCTGGGTTCTCTGTAATCACGTTCCACACTGCTCATGCTATACCTGGGGTTAAAAAATAATCCTGGATGTTCATTAACAGATGATTCGCAGTATATTCCCAAACCCCAGGTTAACATTATTATTTGTATATTTACATTGTCACGATCTCTGATTGGACCATTCTAACCTTTTTAGATGGCATTTCTGCATCTTATCGGGTATAGGAAATGTCACCACGTAGGTCTTTAGCTAAGCCTCAGACCATGCACAAAAGCAAGAATACAAGAGTTCCTCGCAGCTCCAATACACATCTCTGCCATTTGCTTACAGTAACCGTGTGCTTTTCACAATACACAGTTCATCTGCTCGTGATATTTCGTATAACTTTGGTGTCATTTGACAGTTCATGACTTCAGTGTTGTAGTGATGAAATCAGACATTGATGTATTTCAATATACAATCTATTTACTATTGTTGAGTCATGACCTGAGGAGAGTATGTTCATGTGCTTCTCCTCCCACTTTATCTTTGCTTTCATATTCAGCTGGTTTTGGGGGTTGGTGTTTTACTTATGTTTGACAATACTTTGCTTTGGGTATAAGAAGGAAAGTGTTGCAAACTGTTGATTCGGGAGAATGACTTTTACTCTGCGTGTCCTGGTGCGTATATATGTTACAGCTGAGTTTCTCTATACAGTATATGAGTTTGTTTTAATATACAGATAGTAGAATGAAACATGTAACTTAATAAACAACTTTGCCTGCTTTAAGGCGTTGAGATTTTTCTTTTTATCAATGATGATAACTTTAATGGAGTCATATTAATTACAATGGAGTCAGTGAATAATTGATTTAAACACGCCATCCTGCAACTGCTTTCTGTTTCTGCTTATTGGTGCAGAATAGCAGCATAAGTTTTGAGCCTTACAGAATAAATGGTACGGTTATTTAAATTTTTGGGTTAAATATCTATTTCATGCTTGTCTCTATGTGCCTTCATAGTAAAGTTAATTTTTATTTATTATTTTTATTTTTTAAAGACCTGTTGGTGCCGAAAGAAGAGACTCATGAACTGAATGAAACAAAAGAGAAATACCAAGACATAACGACTGATGAAAAACCCACACTGACTAAGAAGACTTCAAGCGGAAGACCTCAGAAATCCAAATCTTGTTGTAATTTTACTTGTCATCAGTGTGGAAACCATTTCAGTCAAAAACACAACCTTAAAGTCCACATGAGAATTCACACTGGAGAGAAGCCTTTCAGCTGTCAACAGTGTGGGAAGAGTTTCAGTCAAAAATCAAGCCTTAATGTTCACATGAGAGTTCACACTGGAGAGAAACCTTACACCTGTGAACATTGTGGAAAGAGTTTTGCTAAAATTCTTGGCTTTAACGCCCACATGAGAATTCACACTGGAGAGAAGCCGTACACATGCCAGCAGTGTGGGAAAGGCTTCTATCATACAGAAAACTTAGCAGCGCACATGAGACTCCACACTGGGGAGAGGCCTTACTCTTGCCCTCAGTGTGGAAGGAGTTTTAAGCATAATGGCAAACTTGAAGTCCACATGAGAACGCACAGTGGAGAGAGAATATTCACTTGCACACAGTGTGGGAAAAGTTTTCCTCAAAAACAAAACCTTGACATCCACATGAGGATTCACACTGGAGAGAAACCTTACACATGCACAGAGTGCAGTAAAGGTTTCAGATGTATAAGCACACTCAAATACCACATGATAAGTCACGCCAGAGAGAAGCCGTTTGCATGTGATCAGTGTGGAAAGAGCTTCACAACTAAACCTAGCCTCATGAACCACATGAATAGTCACACTGGAACCATAGTGTTCACATGTGATCAGTGTGGAATAAAACTCACACGCAAAGACACCATTAAGCAACACATGGAGACTCACTCAGGAGAGGATCGTTTTAGATGCAGTGAATGCGGAAAGGACTTTAAACATAAAAGAAGCCTCAGCGCTCACATGAAGCTTCACAACTGAGACCTTGTCCACACAAGCACGGGTATATTCAGAATGGCAGCTTGTTCATGTAGTTTGGCTGTTCATTCACATACATGTCAAGTTACTGAAAATAAAACCCTTTTAAACCTGAAGATTTAAAGGGCACCTATGTTGAAAAATCTACTTTTCAAGCTGTTTGGACAAAAATGTGTGTAAGTATAGTGTATAAACTGTAATATTGGGGTGAAATAAACACACCCAGTCCTTTTTTTTCATATTTAACAAAATAAAAATGGTGGACCAATTGGAGCGGTTTTCAGATCGACCGCAACTTTACGTAGAAGAGCGGTCCCCCCGCCCACCAATATTGATTGACAGCTGCGTGCATTAACATGTCCGGTAGTCACGTGTATAATCATATAATCAAGACACGACGAGCGCAAAGCAGCCGGGAATAAAAGGCCTGTTCAGTTCGCTAGGATCATTAATCATCATCAAACGTGATCAAGAGTGAGTTTCACAAGTTTAAAATGTTTTAAAACAGAGCATGTGTGTCATGAATTACAGCGATTCACTTCAGATGCACTTAATCAGCACAGCCGCGTGTCAGAACAATTATAAAAGAAGACTTCAATTGCGGTTTGTGGACGTTAAATCAGGTTTATCTAGTACATTAATATAAGAGATATCCATACAGCAGTGGAGATTACCAGTATCATGACACATAAAAATCTTGCAATCATGCAAAGCTTAACACGATGTCTCTCTCTCTCTCTCTCTCTCTCTCTGTGTGTGTGTGTGTCTGTGTGCCTGAGCTATGTATGTGTGCGTATGTCTGCGCTACGTATGTGTGTGTATGTGTTTGCGCTATGTGTTTGTCCACAAAAATTCCACAAAAAAAAAATGCATCAAATACTGATTGTTAAAGTTCTTACTCACGTTATGTGAGATCTGCTTCCTGAGGGAGCCGAGGGTGGCGATTGCTTACAGGCACGTGGGAACGGTGGGCGGGGAGGACTAGCCTTAAAGGGCCAGTACAAAAAAACAGCAAAACCTTTTTTCCAGCTATAATATAGACACTTCAAACAGCTATAATAAATACTCTGATGGGTGTTTTGAGCTGAAACTTTACAGACACATTCTGGGGACACAAAAGACTTATATTAAATAGGAACAAAGGGGTAACCTATGTGCCCTTTAAGATATTATTCTTTCTCTGATATACCTAGACAAAACGCAGCATTGACACTTCAATGTTATTACTATTTGTGATTTTTAAAAAGAAAAACAAATAAGTAATGAAAAGTAGCAATGCAGAAATGACTTTTTTTTAGTGGAGGCTCCACATCAGATGATGGTGACTGAGCTGGAGTGTAAACTTTCTTATTCTTTGCCACTCTTTTTTCTAAATTTGGCACACACGTCTGCTTCCTTTTCCCCTCTAGCCTGAACATCTTCCTCCTGAGAGTTTCTTTGTTCTCTAAAGCGAAATAAATACGCAAGTTGAAAATAGATATCTTCAATCATTATTAAGTATAGTCCAGTAAAAGTTTCTGGCGGTATGATAAACTTGGATAAAAATTTTACGGTATTGTGATCGCTGCTCTAAAATAAGTTATTTTTAAATAATTGAGTAAAAAAACAACAATAACTTGAACACAATATATTTTATTTCTTGAAAGATTTATAATATTTTGGAGCAGTAAACATGTCAGGCTAAATAATTCAAATGAGTCATTGGTTTCTGCTGTCTTCATTTGTTTCACAAACAGATTTCTTTACAATTTAAAAAGGCATGGGAGATACTGCTGGAGATACTGTTCTAAAAAACAAACAAAAAATTGTAAATAAAAAATCTTACACATACCTTAGGAACGGTATTACATAAAAAACCTTACAAATACCTTGGAAACGGTATAGCAGATCATTTTAGTGGTTTTAAAAGTGTGAAACTGGTGAAACCTTGAAACCAGTTATTGTCCCATGCCTACTCATGATCACAAGTCTTGATGTTTGCTGTACTTTTTACCATCAATGTCTAGAACTGTGGGTGGTGAACTTTCATCCTCATAGGCAACATCCACAACATCCCCAGGTTCAAAGTTCGTTTTCAGTATGTCCTTTTTCGGAACAATGTCATAGGTTGGTGGCTCTTCCCTCCATTCCACTAGGACCCATGTTTTGCCCATTTTCTAAGATAGACAGGTATAAACACACACACACACACACATATACATACAAATATATATCATTAATTTATCTGTTGGCTTCAGCTGACTGTATCCATGACAACAGCTTTACCCTAATGTCAACTTGCCAGCGGGTAACGTTAGTTGCCTTCTTGTCCGGTCGACGATCAAAATGATTTCTAAGGTAACAAAAAACTATTTTAGCATCAATTATAAGCAGTAAATATACAAAACACTGTTTTTGTTAACAATGATAAAAATATAATTTCGTATAGTCATTTTTAAAATTAAGATTTGATATAGGCGGTAGTAGGCCTGAGCAGTATATAACGTTGGCAATGTACTAGTATTGTTAATGTGATTGCGACTTTGAAAATAAAATAAACATTTGTTTTGGTGTTACAAAGCAATTTACTGATTTAAGATTAAAACAGAGCAGTAATTAGAGCATTTTAACGATAAAATAACTTAAGAAAAATACTTTACCTTCAGAAGACGGTTGACTGACGTGCATTCGAATTGGCGACGTGAAGCGAGTCATCTCAATGAATCGAATCTTTTTTCTGAATGATTCATTTTACCGGATTTTATAATGTAAACTACATTGTTATGCCAGTAGGTGGCGAAAAATTATTTTTTTCTGTATGAATCTGTAAGGCACAGATTCAGTAAAACACACGTATTCGACAAACAAAGCATTTATTTTCTTTTTTAAAAAGTCTGTTTATAAAAAAATGTTTGTTTTAATGTGTGTTCTCAAGTCAATTTTGTCAAATAACACACACACATAATAGCAATAGCCATTATTATAACTTAAAATATTGTAATTATATTATTATATATGTATAATATAGACCTAGACATTATTGACAGCAGTAATTTATCTAATTTTAATTTTCCATTTATATTTTATTTTATTTAAAATATTTAATAAATGTTTATAATAAATTACTAATTAAATGTACTCTGTAATGTTGCAGAAAACACATTATGTTTACCAATCACACTAACAATAACACGAACTCGAAAAATGGAGTACAAAGTGTACTTAAATGAACAGGCACCAGTTCCAGCTGCCACAAAAAGACGATGGACACAAAATAAAATGGGTTGCTCAGGTCAGCAATTAGTTATACTATAGGCAAATTGTTTCTTTTATTTTAAACTACTTTTACTTTCAGAATTACTTTTATAATAACTTAAATTACTAAAATAAGAAAGAATTCTGCTCTTTCTTCTACTTCAGGTGCAAAAAAGAGAAGATCATACAAGACATGGCTTATTCCAGATAAAGTAATTCATATTTTGATGTTAGCCCAAAAGAAATTAGTTACAAATTCCTGCCAATGTAATCAAAATGCTATGTCTTTAATGCCCCTTTACCTTTTTTATTTCATACAGGAAAACATTTCCAATGATAGTGGTGACATTTACACCGAACCTAATAGAATCTCTCCAGATGCTCATGTGAGAATACATATTTTTCTTAGTTAATCTTTTCTAAAATGATTCCTCTTTATTGTCATACACATATAAACAAGTTTTCAATTCTTTGTTCCCATGTAAACATACGCATCTCACAGGAAATCCTTTCTGATGATGAAAATGAAGTTGTTAGCGAGGCTGATGGGAACTTTTCAGAGGTTGATGTGAGAATTAATTTATTTTTATCTTTTCTTTAAACTCCAAGTGCTGTCTTTTTAAAAACCATGCTATGTTTATATTGGAAATATGTGCTTTTGTTATGCACCTTGTCCTATAGGAAAGCTTTTCTGCTGATAAGAAGGGATGTTTTCAGTATAGCTTATGAAAACTTTCCAGAGACCCATGTGAAAACATTGTTAGAATACAATACAGAATATTTATCTAGATTTTCTTGTTTTTTATTTAATTTGAAGCACATTTCTTTATGTGTCAGCAAGTATTTTATCATATATCTACTTTTTAGATACTCAGAAACAACAGTGCCGTTTGTGAGAGAAACACAGAAGAAAGAAAGGAGGAAAAAATATATACAAATGCCAAAATCACCTGTGAAGAATCCCTACTGTGCATACTTGCCTACAGCCCTCAGGCATGCAACATCAAAAGTGGCTTTGAGTGACTTGTTAAATCTTATTAATCTCCACTGTCCTGATTCAACCAATGGCGTACCTGGTAGTTTATACAAGTTTATCAAATCTTTTCACTGTGACACTTTTGAAGTCCAGTATATTTGCCCATCCTGCCAATATTTCTTTGGTAATAAAATCCCTACCCATTGTGCTTCATGTGATGTTATCCCAGGGACCACTGAAAACTTGATAAAATCTGGCTCTGTCTTTATGAAGCTATCTCTTTCAGATCAATTACGAGGTACATTTCAGGATGCAGATTTTTGTCAGTCTTTGGAATACAAATGGTCAAGGACCAAGTGCAACTCACAAAATGTTGAAGACATATTCGATGGCACTATGTACAAATCAATTAGTGCACTAAATGACCCAAAACAGACAAATATTTCAGTGTCATGGAATGTTGATGGTGTTCCAATTTTCAAGTCTTCCCCTTTTCACATCTGGCCACTTCAAATTACAATCAACAAGCTCCCCCTAATTTGAGGGCAAAGCATGTCATTCTAGGTGGACTGTGGTTTGGGCCTAGAAAGCCAGAAATAAATTCATTTCTAATACCATTTTTTAATGAGTTTCGAAGTCTTGAAAACCAAGGGTTGTCTTGTGAGTGGAAGGGGAAAACCACAGTAGTCCGTGTTTACAGTTTGCTTTGCATTTGTGACTCTGTGGCTCGTTGTGCTGTACAAAATGTCAAGCAGTTTAATGGAGAGCATGGTTGTAACTGGTGTTACCAAAAGGGTGACATTGTTGAAAAGGGTAATGGGTTTACAAGGGTGTATCCTTTACAGTCAGTGGAGCCAGAGCTGAGGATGCATGAAGAACGTACTAAAGATGCTCAGCTAGCTGTTGATTCAGGAACAAGCATACATGGAGTAAAAGGCCCATCTCCTTTAATGCTGCTGATGTTTTTTAACATGGTTACTGGGTTTGCATATGATTACATGCATGGAATATTACTAGGTGTTTGTCGCCAACTGACTACTCTAGGGTTTGATACCAGATACCGCGCAGAGCCTTGGTATATTGGGAGAGAAACTGAACAAGTTGAAAGAAGGTTGCTTGCCATTCAACCACCAGCAAGTATAACAAGACCGCCATGTTCAATTTCTTTGCGTAAATATTGGAAAGATTCTGAATATAGACACTTCCTCCTATTTTACAGCCTTCCTTGTTTGTTTCTCATCTTGCCCCAAAAATATCTTGACCATTTACTACTACTAGTACAGGCCACATATATTCTCCTTCAAGATTCAATTTCCCCCCAAAATATTGACACAGCTGATGCCCTTCTAAAAGCATTTGTAGGCCGTTTTGAATCTCTATATGTTAAGTGCCATGTGTCTTTTAATGTCCACATACTTGTACATGCAGCAGCATCTGTAAAACATTGGGGTCCTTTATGGAGTCACAGTGCATTCTTATATGAAACTCAGAATGGACACTTACAGAAACTCTTTCATGGCACACACGCTGTAGCAGAACAAATTGTTAACATGTTGAACCTTTATCAGCATGTTCCACGACTCATTGCTGCAGTATTTAAAGATGAGCAAACACAACAAAGCAAAAGCTTTTATGAAAAAATGTTGGGATGCAGCAAAATTGTGAGAAAGAATCTTGGTAGGTCTAGCGTGATGTTTCTTGGATGTCCACATGTACGACAGCCAAACCCAAGAGAGTGTTATCTCCTTCAAAACTCAGGTTTCAGTGCAAACAAAGCCTTCAGTTTTTATTCTAGAGCTTTGGTTAATGGCAAACGAATTCATGCAAAAGAAACAAAATCCCTGACTAAAAGAATTAACCACGCAATTCAAACTAAACATGGGTCCATAGCATTAATAAGATCATTTGTAGATGTAGGTAGTGGACAAGGAGAGGGACATGTGTTTATTGATTTAATAAAAACAACAAGTAACAACATAAGCAAAGACAGAGAATCCGGGATAACAGCAACAAACATTTTAAAAGAAAGAGGAATAGACTCCGTTAAACTCATAAAAGGCACAGACATACATTCAACATGTGTCTACCTCAAGGACCTACCAGGTCTTGCAGATAGTTTTTTTTTGCATCCAGCCAAACAAATGGGAGTTGGATTAAAATAGATAGCTGAATTGACATTTTAATAAATGAAATAAAAATGTATATAAATAAAATGAAAAGTGTACAGCGGTTCATGTATAATATTGAAACTTCTTGGATGTTTTCTTAAATGCGTAATTTGAAGGGTTTTGAATAATGGTTGATTTTTATAATTGCCTATAATCTATTCATAAGTATACTTTTATTTATTTATGTATTTATTTATTTTTTGTTTGTTTGTTTGTTGTATTGTTTGTTTGTTAGAACTCATATTGTATTGCTACCAACAGTTTCATGAATTAAAATTACAGAAAGTGACAGAATTTCTTTCTTTCATTTTAATTACAGCAAATAACTCCTGCAAGTCCTGCAGGAAATATAAAATCCTGCAAGATTCGTCACTTGCTTGTATCGATTCTAAAACCTGTAAGAATTCCCTGCACATAGTGTCAATGTGTCCTACAGGATTTTATAATTCCTGCAGGACAGCAGCTATCCTGCAGGGGGAAAACAAATCCTGCAGGATTCCTGTAAAAAGGACTGCATGATTCTAAAACCTGTAGGATTTGCCTGCACATATTGTCATTTTGTCCTGCAGGATTTCATAATTCCTACAGGATTCCAGCAGGTTCCTGAAAAAAAAATTAAAATCCTGCAGGATTCCTGTAGGCTATTTTTGTAAGGGCAGTTTTGAGTGGAGACGTCACCAACTTTATTATATAAGAGGAATTTATGTAAAACTCCACCATTCTGTCACTTAAATATATTATTCCAAAAACTCACACAAACAGGTAAAGAAATCTCAGATCTATTAGTAATTGAGCGAATGTCTTTGTTTGACATGTACTGAGAAGATTTGTGCAGTCAAATATAAAATAATGTAAAAACCTTTAGGGCCAGGCTTGACTGAAGGTATTATACAATCTGGGATTGCACAGAAACAATGTTATATTCCTCTGAAGAGACTGAAGAAGAAGACAAATTAATCTTCTGTCCACAAATGTTTCCCTCTGTTGTAAAGAGACTGATTGAGAAACAGGCAGCCAATCAGCTTTCGCCGAGCGCCTACAGGCAGCCAATCAGCTTTCGCTGAGCGCTTACACGCACACACACAGTCAATCAGCTTTCTCTGAGCAACATACAGGCAGCCAATCAGCTTTCGCTGATCAGCGTGCTGGCAAATATCCCGCCCATGGCGCTCAGTCTGAGGCAAAGAGTGGAGAGTGCAGAGCTTTGTGTTTGCTGTTTAATTTCACTTATGTTACGGGTGTTGTGCGTTTATTCAAAGTAAGTGTATTATATCTGACCTTTGTAGCGTTCGCAGATTTGTTGCAATTATCTTGCAGGTTGAACTGCTTTAACATATGTGCTCAATGCTAATATACTTTCTTGTTTTTAGCTCGATGCTACGTTGTGATGTTGTACGCTTCTGTAATGCGTTACTCGCGATAGAGATAAAGTTGGTTTTATATTCGCACATTTAGATTTTCCTCTTAATAATATAATTTCAGAAAAGTGTTATTTGCAAACTCTAAATAGCGAAATCATATCAGCAGCCAATGAATATCAAAGTACAACATTGTTCACAGTCAAATAAAAAGTGTTAATGTTGTTTTCAAGTCATACTTGCATGCTAATTCCGATCGAATGTTCAAAGTAACATGGTAAACAATATAGAGACTTCTAAATGAACGAATGTGCGAATATAAAACCAACTTTACCTTTATTAACTTGCAGGTTATCTACAGGGTTTCTGCAGGGTCTTAAAAAAATAAAATTTAAAATCTTAAATCTCAAAATCCAATATATAGGCCTTCAAAAAGTCTAAATCTCTTTTAGACGGGTCTTAATTTTCATTTTTTTCATGTATTGGTACCAAATCTGACCAAAACCAGATATCTGTAAGCAATCATAGAGATAAAGTTGGCTTTATATTTGGATATTCAGACATTCTCCATAATATAACTGCAGAAAAGTATTATTTGCAAATTCTAAATAGGGAAATCATGATAACAGCAAATGACTATCAAAGTACATCATTGTTCACAGTGAGTTAGATGGTGTTAACGTTGTTTAGAAGTCATACTTGCATGCTGATTCCGATAAAATATTCAAAGTAACATGGTAAACAATATAGAGACCGCTAAACGAACGAATATGCGAATATAAAACCAACTTTACCTTTATTGAAAACAACATTAACACTGTTTATTTGACTGTAAACAATGTTGTACTTTGATAGTCATTGGCTGCTATGATTTTGCTATTTAGAGTTTGCAAATAATACTTTTATAAAATTATGTTATTAAGGGGAAAGTCAGAACGTGCCAATTTAAAACTAACTTTACCTCTAAGCAATCAGAGACATGATCACGCTGCACACATGAGTTGTAGAATCAGCCACTCAAGACTTGCACACATTTATTGAACAGGGAAGTAAAACCTATGTGTAACTTGTGTGAGAATATTTTGATGGTAAAACATATTTTATATTAGAGAATGTTTTTATTCAGGAAATATTTTAAGGCAAATGTTTAAAAATGTGTTTTCTGGAGGAATTTTTAACATTGATCAGACTGAAAGAGCTTATAAGACTTTATCAGTGTTGTTGTTGTTATTTGTTGTTATTTGTGTTTTAAAAGAAACAATGTTGTTTCAGAAACCGTTATGATTGCCAATTATATGTTAAATATTTAATACAAGTGTTTCCATGAATTTAGCCAGTGCTGCTAATATGGCATTAAAATATAAATATATGCAAACAGCATGAAATTAGAATAATTGTCACCTTCTCCAGTGAAGCTCCTCCTCCTCCAGTTCAGCTATAAACACTGAAATATTCCCATCAGGCTCCATTGAAGACTTTATTGAAGGACAGCGAGAACATGAGTGATCCAGAACCCTGCAAAATTAAAAAAGAAGACTCTGAACAACAAATAGGTTGGTGTTTATTCCTGATCAAGGGATTCGCGGGGTTGTTGGGCTTCTGGGGCTTCAGCCTCGAATGTTTTTTCCAAAGCCATGAACCTTTTGGGTTTAAGTTTTGTCAAAATGTAATTTTTCAACACATTATGCAGAAACCGGTTCATTATGGCTTTCCAATAGGATCAATAAAGCAATATCAGCTGGGCTTTCTCTACCTCTTTTCTTTATTTTAGAGTTTTTTTATTTATTTTTTTTTTAAATCAGAGGCAGCCCCACTGCAGTAGGCACTTTCTGTCTCTCCTTTCTGAAAGTGAGTTCACAAACACACACACACACACACACACACACCATGGTCCTGCATAGCCACACCTCCTGTTAGTCACTCAATGCGTTCGTCTCATCGCTGCACAACAATTGTTCTTCATGTTTGTTTCCGGCTTTAATTTCATATTAAATTAAGCTCGTTGGAAATTCTGAGGAGAACGTTGGGTTGCTATTGTAACTACACAAGCAAGAGTCAGGCAGTTTTGTCTTGCTTCATTTAAGATTTACCTCAAATTTTGTCTGACAGTTCTGTATGATCTGATGAGATGCTACACGCAAAGGCTGTTCTGATTAGCTGTGAGTTTTGATTTATTCATTCTGGTGTATTTATGTGAAAATGAGGTCTGACAACAATAAATATTCTCATCAGGAATAAAACCACCTGTTTTTATACCCGTGCTGACTCTGCCGAGCTGTAGATATAAAGTTAGGTCTGCTACTGTTATACTGGGTAGGCTACTTCATTTATTTTATTATAACAATTATTTACCGTAAATGATGCCTTAAATTAGCAGGATTTTAAGGGTAATTTAATCCAAAGGATTACAGCCACAACTACAAAAAACAACCTGTACTACAACTGGCGGGGATTAGATACTAAGAACGCCATACTTGTTGTTATATAATAAAATATTTTGATTCCTCTTGTCTAATTTCTGCATGCACATTTAGTCACCTGCTACTCTGCCAGGAACTTCGCCGCTGGAGAGCACCTTCAATAATAATCTAAACAGTTGATTCGAGATTGACCGCAAGATGTGCTCAAAAGAGTGGCTTCATGTGGTGAAGAACGATGGCAAAGCTAAGTGTAATTATTGAAATAAATTAATAAGTTATAAAGCAGAGTGTCGCAACCAACATGACAAAGCATCTGCGGTTGGTTCACATACTTCACGAATATTGAATTAAAAGAATGGCGTGTTAAGCCTGGTTTCTACTTCTGTGTCAAGTGATCAGCATGACTCACGGCACATGCAATGCGTGTAGCTGTGCATACTTCTGCGCGCTGTTTCTGTTGCTCTGCAGTAACACTTCCGAAACGCTAGCCGGGAGTAGGTGTTTGTTTTGATGTGTCAAGTTTCTTCATTGGTGTTTTGTTTTTTTCTGAACACTTTCTTAATGTACAAGTGGCTCAAATTTGCTCATTTTGAGGCGGGAACCAGTGGACGTGCAACTACTTTTAATCATAAGGTAAACACAAAACAACAGTTTACATCCGGAGCTCCTTCACGGGACTCTACACTTGTAAACACTCACAGCATCACGCTCGCGCGGCTCTCTCCTCCGTCCACACTCGTCAGAGCTACCAAGCTGACCAATCACAGAGCTTGCACTATGCGTATCAGTTACTTTTTTTGAGAGGAGCGTGTCAACATCGCTGACGGCCACGGCGAGGGCTATGTGTCCACGCGTAGGCTGCGCCGTAGCGTGCGCTTGACGCAGGCGTATAAATCAGCATTTTGGTTCATTGTGCTTCCTGTTGGTGCAACCAACAAGAGTTGTGTGTTTTAGTTTAACTTTTTGAGCATGATGAGCAGTTTGGTGTTCGTTTTTATTTCAATATCTTGAGGTAAAGCTAAACTGCGCTTTCTCTCCGCCTCATTCATAAACATAAGACGCACTGCTGAAGCACGCAGGAGAGACGGCTTTACACTCCGTCATTCATAATCTTAGCTGTTGTATTGGAGTTGAAAGAATATATAAATTAGAATGTTCTTTTAACAGTCCTGATATGTTTAATCTTTTCCTTTTGCAAATTTTTTTGTCATTTCTCTTCTGCAAATTAGATTTTTTTTTTTTAAATCTGCTTGATTTCTTTTAAAACCGAAAGCAGCGCCCGTCAATTGGTATTTTTCCATAAGATACACCTTTTGTGAATGTTGTATTTTATGTCTATAGTCTTTTAATGTGCTTTTTAATAATTTTTTTTCTTTTCAAAGCAGTACTAAAACGCGAATTTATCTTTCAAAACGTGGCATAAGAGTGACGCACGTGTTGGTTGATTGCATTTTTTTTTTGTGCGCGATCATTTCCTGATCCTTTGCATAAATTTTTAAATCAAAAGACAAGATAATTTAATTACTTTCGATGTGCTAAAATATTTGTTTAACAAATGTTATTTAAAAAAGCATATATACCTATTAAAACTGTAAAACTGAATAAAGTGCATGGTCTAATTGGAAATAAAGGAAATTAGCAAAAAATATATATGCACTCAATTTTATAAATTGAGTTAATTGATCTGAAACTTTTATTTGCATTTTCTTGTAAATAATAAAACTTGCATCAGATTGATGAAAATTAACCTGAATACCCGCACAAACAGGGCCATAGTGAAATTTTTTTTTTAACATTTAAACAATTGAATAGTGTCTTCTGTCTACATGACTGGCAAAAGCGTCAGGAAAAAAACTGCTGAATCTCTGCAAATATTTGTTTAACTTATAAATGTTGTCTGGTTTAGTAATATTAGTAATGCATAGAAAAATGCAAAGCAGAATTCTCCTGAGCTCATTAACCCACTGATGACAGCCACTTTGTGATGGCTTTCAAGGTGGTTAATGAAGTTTGTTGTGTTACCTTGGGAAGTTTGGACTGAACTGGAGCAAAGGCTACCTGATCAACATTACATTCCTCAAAAAACACTTGCAATCTAAACTCCACTCATTAAATTAACGACTTGGTGTTTAAACTGTAAAATCATGACAATATTTAATTATTGATCGTGGACCACAAATTGTTATTGTGATGATAATATGGTTAATCATGCGGACCTATGTTCTTGGCTGTTTTTGACCCATTGACTCATTTTTAACCGCAAAGCCATGACACCAAATAATCATGAATTCTAGATTGTTGGTGTTTTCCCTGTTGGGAAGAGGTCAAATGTGTCATTTTTACTGTTGATGATCAGTTGGCTGCATTAACCCTTCAGAAAATTTCCTAAATCGTTTATACGGAGTTCAGTGAAGGAAAAACAGCAGATCATAGTGTGTGTGCATAAATACACTTTGTAGGGGGACCAACAGTTTTAACCCAAAAATGACAAGTCTATCAAATGAAGAAGAGCAGGAGTCAGAGATTCAATTAAAAGAAAGTTTACTGTAGATAGTTTACAGTTTCATCAGCAGAGGCCAGCTTCAACACTCGCAAAAAGTTTGTAGACCGCTGTAAATACAATTTCAGAACAACAATTAGACTCTTACGTCACGTCATTAACTGCGTCATAGGTATTTAACCCTAGGGGACGAAGACCGTCTTCTCCTCAAATCGCTTTCTGTTTTGATCGTACAGATAAGATCAATACATCAATCGAATCTGTTAAGTGTCTAGTTTTTACTGTGTACACTCACAATGACAACAAACGTGTGTTTTTGCAATATAAGGATAATAAACAGTGTAGACTTTCTCACTGCGAACTGTTTTTAGAAATGCGTCAGTAAAGTGCACTGAAACTCCACGAAAATAAAACACACAGATAACTGGAAAGGAATATTTGAACCTATCAGTTTACAATATACTGATGCCCTGTTTGTCTAGGCTTTATTGGTGAGAACAGTCAGGAATGTTGGACCATTATTGCCTTTTTAGCATAAGCAGAGGAGAGAAACTAGCCAGACGGTAATGTGTGAATTGTGGAGCAGGCAAAATCTAAAAAAACATCTGTATTTTTTTAGTAAGTCTTTTTTTTTTTTTCTTTTCTTTTATTCTTGCCATAATAAAAATATATATTTGTAGAGCAACCCATGTTCTGCTGTCAATAATATTTTAATAAATTATAAAAGGTAGAACTGTCCGAGATATGAACAAAAGCAAGTGATGCATCAAAGTTTGATTAAAAAAAATCTTGAATGGTAATAAAAATCCTCATGATCAATAAAATAATTTATAAAAACAATAAAAATAATTACTTTAAAAACATTGAATGTATGATGTAGTTCCAAAAACTTTCAACTTCTGTTTATCCGTCTGACTTTACAGTGTGTTTCTTTTGACCGCCCCCTGTCGTTTTAAAGAATATCACAACGGTGGACGTGCCGAGTATAATAGCCTTGTCCGTTTCGCGAGGTGCGCACACAGTCAGTGGAGGTATAAATCCAGCGTCTCTCTCTCTCTCTCTCACTCACACACACGCACACACACACGCTTTACTTCATATAAAAGGCAGAAATTTTTTTGCGCTGTAACCGATGATCAGTAGTAAAAATCACAAATCTCCTCCCAGCAGGGAAATGTAATGATGGTGTGGGAACGGTGATAACCCCCCCCCCACCCCCAATTGAAATAAACAAACATTACAAAAATATGTTTGTCAATTGTTTTTAAATTATTAATCTTGGGAACCAGACAGAATATCTGTAAAAATACCTTTTTAAAGAAAATATGCTACGGCTAGCTCTCACCACCAGTTACAAATATTTTAAAAAATAAACAAACAAACAATAAGAACCAGAAAAAAACTCAGACAATTGCTCTATTTGTCTACATAAATTTTGAATTAGTCAATAATAATAAAAAACACTGTACTTTTCACACACAAACAGCAGTATCAACAACAAAACAAACAATTTAACAATAATCACAATGAAACCCAAAACCCTTAGCAGTTATAACGCAAATGAAAGTGAAAGGAAAAATGGGTGGAGACCAGTTAAACAATGTTGACTGGTGTCACAGAAAACACCAACAATCATAAATGCATGATTATATGCCATCATGGCTTTTGCAATCCAAAAAAAATGTTCTTATAATAGTCCAATGGAGAAAAAACAGCCATGAATATAACGAAAAGGGAATAAATTTGCCCAGAGTGTATTGAGTTTATGTATTTATTTTTATTTCAAAGTATTTTCCCAGAATATGTAAAAATAAGATGTCCCTAAATATCAGTCCGTTTGCTGAAACAGAGAACGTTTTGGTCAAATTAAGCCTCAAAATCACTCCAGAATGGATGAAAATGACCCAACAGCACACAAGGGTAAAGGTGCACATTCCAGCCTTTATTCAGATGCTGTACAGGCATGTCTCATGTCTGTGAGGCAAATATTCAGATGTTTGTTCAGCTGTTACCCCAGAAATTTTTTCTTATGCGTTTACCAGTCAGGCACAGAGTAAACAACTGTTCCCTGTCTTTACAAATTTTAGAAAAACATTTTGTTGTAATTATAAATATATACAAATAAAAATAGGTCATTTACAGCTTTAAAATCTGTGTCTTACCAAAATGACTTTTATTATCAATTATGTAAGAAACTCTTGCGACGCCTGCTGTGCTGTCATTTGTCTGCCGTGTCTGTCTGTGTGTCTGTTTTGCTCCTTCAGATGCGCTGCAACATTGCAGGGCATAATCCGGTGGATGGGTAACAAAGTGTGTGCTCTTTTATCAGCGTCCTGCTACTGTTTGGGACAGACTTTTTCCTGATGCTAAGGGTTGGACGGAGACCAGCGACGTGCGAGTTGGCAAGGCGTTTTGCCTTATGTTTGGTCACAGTGGGCTTAATAAAACTTTTGAAACGTGACTTTTGGCTTCCCCCAATTGGCGGCTCGTCCTTGTGTATTTTTGCGTCGATCGTCTTGTTTATTTTGGCTAGATTTTCGCTTGGTAAGTGTTTTTTTTTTTTTTTTTTTTTGTATTTTGTTTGGAGGGGGAAGTACTGTGGTGTTTTCACTGGAGTCTGACACTGGTAAGTTGTTGATAATTCATGGTATTGGATTGAATGTATTATCTGTATCCTTACATAAAGTGACTCTGAATTATGATCGGGTGCAGGGAGGTGTTGAGCTTGACGTGCGACCTGTTCTGCCCGTTGAAGGCGTGTCACTTATTCTTGGCAATAATCTGTTGGGCGGATGCGTTTGGGTTGGTGAAACGCCACCCTTTGTAGTTTTTAATCCGCCTCCCTATTGTGACTGTCTGGACGAGAGTGCTCTGCAATATCCTGATGTGTTTGATGCAAAACGATGTAACTTTAAAAGCTCAGTATGAGCAGGTAGTTGATGATATTGAAATTCGAAACCAGGCACAGGATTATTTCATCAGAGATGGGGTTTTATTGAGAAAATGGTCTCCCCATGCTGGTTTTTGTGTGGGTGATCCTTTTGTCCAGGTTGTGGTGCCCGTTAAATGGCAGCCGGTAGTTTTAAAAACTGCCCATGATGGTCTTGCCGGTCATGCTGGCATAAAAAAGACGTACGATAGAATTCTTTGTTATTTTTACTAGTTTCATAACAAAAAAGATGTCACCAGTTATGTTAAAACCTGTCATGCATGCCAGCTGACTGTTAAGCCTAATCAGTCGTTAAAACTGGCACCTCTGCAGCCCATTTTTGCGGTATGCCAACCTTCGAGTATCTTATCATTGACTGTGTTAGGCCACTCCCTCTCTCGAAAGCAGGGAGTGAATACCTACTTACAGTAATGTGCCAGGTCACTCGCTATCTGGCTGCGTTTCCTTTGCGTTTTATTAACACCCAAGTCTGTTGTAAAAGCTCTCACTCAGATTATTAAAATTTTTGGCTTACCTAAAACTATTCAGTCTGATCAGGGAAGTAATTTTACTTCAAACTTGTTTGCCGAAGTTCTTTGTCATCTGGGGATTAAATACAATTTGTCCACTGCATATCATGCGCAAAGCCAAGGTGCGCTAGAGTGCTTCCATTCCACCTTAAAATCCTTGCTCCGAGCTTATTCTGTTGAGATGGGACAGAGATTGGGAGGAGGGCCTCCTGTGGCTGATGCTGTCAGCCAGGGAAGTAACTCAACAAAGTATTGGCCATAGCCCAAATAAACTTGTTTTTGCACATAAAGTTTGGGGCGCTGGCTGTTTTGCACGATCAGTGGACTGATTTAGATCCGCCTGAGAAGTTGTCTGATCACGTTTTGTGTTTTCGTCGACGGTTTTCGTTGGCATGGGAACTAGCTAAAGCACCTGTTTGACCGTCGCACTGAACACAGACAGTTTACCGTGGGTAACCAGATTGTTGCGCTCCTCCCGGTGTTGAGATCGCCCTTTCAAGCCAAGTACGCTGGGCCATATAAGGTGACGCACATTGGCAATAATGATAACTACACTATTTTAACACCAGACCGAAAAAAGAAATCACAAGCTTGTCACGCTAATAATTTAAAGCCATATTTTAATTGAGACGTGTCACACCAATGCAGATAAATCCTGTAGCGTTGCTTGATAGTTTTCCTGAGCACTATGCGCATCATGTGACTGACATGCAGGCGGATGAATTTAAAACACCTGATGATTGCGTGTTGCAGGGTAGGTTGAAGAATTCTGAGAATTTAAAAAGGTGTTATTTGAGTTTAAACATCTAGATGCTACTCAACAACAAGAATTAATTCAATTGTTATCGGAGTTTTGTTGTGAATTTCTCTAGTCTGGCTCACGGCACCAAACTGTTGTGAAATTCTAAGAAGAGCCAAAAAACCAAGGAGAATTTTCGGTTTTCTTCAAAGCAGAATCCTTTAATAAGAAGAACTCAGCGTTGCTTTGGCGTCATCAAAAGAAAACTGTCAACTGTACAGCAAGCACTAGGTTTTTATACATTCTAAAACAAAGCATGCAAATGAAGTGTTGTTGTCGGCAGGGTAAAGGCAGAAGGACAAGGGCAGAAAACTGTGGAAAATGATGTTCTGGAGACCAGCCATGCTGTGAAAATGACAATTTGCATTACTTTGGAGACAGTCAGGGCTCAGGAAACCAAGACATTTAAAGGTCTGTCGCACCAGTTTTATGTATATTTATATATAATATAAATTTATATTTCCACAGTTTCCACAGTTATTCTCGGATGTACCGACACAGACAAGTGTTTTGACTCATGCTTTAGTTGTGAGAAGAAGCCATGCCTATTTACCAGCGCTTTTATCGTGTTCCGTTGAATAAACATGATGTATTGAGAACAGAATTCCAGTATTTGCTTGACAATCAACTGGCTGAACCCTCTTCCTCTTGCTGGTTATCTCCGTGTCTTTTAATTAGGAAGTCCGACGATAGTTTCCGTTTTTGTACGGACTATAGAAAATTAAATTCAGTTACAAAACCAGACTCCTTTTCTCTACTGAGGATGGAGGATTGTATTGATCAGATCGGTGACTAAATTGGATTTACTTAAGGCCTATTGGCAGGTCTTATTAACTGAGCGTGCGCAGGAATTATCATAGTTTATAACACCTGATGGGCTATTCTCTTACCGTGTGATGAGCTTCGGCCTAAGGAACGCGCCCGCAACATTTCAAAGATTAATGAATAAAATAGTTGCGGGACTTGAAGGGGTTACCGTTTATTTGGATTATACGATTGTGGTGAGTGACAGCTGGCCAGAGCATCTTTGTCGTTTGCGCAGCCTTCTTGATCGCCTCTTGCAGGCCAAAATTAGATGAATATCCGGTGCCCGTCACTAAAAAAGAATTGATGTGCTTTCTGGGACTTGTAGGGTTTTACCACTGTTTTTGTAGAAATTTTTCCACAGTGGTTGACCCTTAAACTGATCTGCTTAAGTCCAAAGCTTTATTTGTTTGGTCCGAGTCTTGTCAATCTGCGTTTGATGCAGTGAAAGCATTGCTTGCGTCAGCACCAGTCTTGGTGGCTCCTCGGCTAGGAGAACCATTTAAGATTATGGTGGATGCCAGTAAAGAGGGAGCGGGTGCAGTGTTAGTTCAAGAGGATGATGTGGGCATCGAGTGTCCTGTTTGTTTTTTCTCACAAAAATAGTTATCAATGGAATTATTGTATTATTGGAAAAAGCACTCTCATTAATCTGGACTCTAACACTGAGGTGTATGTGGGAGGAGATGGATTACATTTAACAATTTGTAGTGATCATAATCCTCTTACCTTTTTTCACTTGCTTAAAAATCCTAACCATCGGCTTATGCGTTGGTGCTTTTTTCTTCAACCTTTCCATTTGGATATTCGGCACTTAGAAGGCTCTGAGAACATAGTGGCCGTCGCCCTGTCTAGGACCCCCTTGTAAATATGGGTTTGTATTCACTTTTTTAAAAATGTATGTATTTAATTGTTTATTGTATAATGGAAACGTCGTTTCCTGTTTATGGGGAAGGGTGTGACGCCTGCTGTGTCATTTGTCTGCCGTGTCTGTTTTGCTCCCTCTTAGGGGTGGGCGATATGACCTAAAATTAATATCACGATATTTTTTATCTTTTGAACGGTGACGGTATAATATCATGGTATTACTTTAAATAGCAAAATAATATACATTTCAAGGAAGAACAGACAAAAAAAGTCTTACTTCTATCACTCTTTAAGTTTTGGTTTCAGTTTGTGTCATTTTAAATGCTCCATCCCGTTATGAGCTGATCTTCATTTTTCTCTGGAATAAAGCGGCACCAATTTATGAGCAGACAGAGCAGGATTCTCGCGATGACCACCGGCGCAATACTGCTCTTTGTTATGAGCCGTAGTTTCAGTGTAAACTTAGTAAAGAATAGTTTCTTTGGCAATTATGTGTAAAGTATTAGATTTTACATTTAGCGGACATTTGTGCTGAACACGCAGTGAAAGCAAAGCAACAAGATTCGGGCACGTTCTCCGAAAACACTCGATTGATCTCAGCTGGCAGATCAACATTTACCTCATGTCATGATCGCTGTCATCTGCGCCATTAATATTATTATTATTATTTTTATAACTTTAAGTGAGGTTTGCAAACCTGTGTACTTTTCATTCTTCAGTCGTTTGCATTTCCTGCGGTAACAAAAGCTCCCTGTCATCTGACAGCGGGAAGCGTTGAGTGATTGACAGCTAATATGAACCAATACAGCGGCAGCGTAGAGCGATTCAGCAAGTTTATAGAGAAAATCAAGTGCTCCCAAATATATTATGAGGGCGCATAGATTAAATTTCAGGCGCACATGCGACCAAAATGGTTGCAATTTCGAGCCCTGTAGTATAAGGACAGGTATTCAGACAACAACTGAACGTTTGAAGAAAATTTAATGCCTTATTATTTAGAATTAGCTATTATTGATGTAAATGCAGCTGTTCAAGGCACATAATTGATTTATTACGGTATTGACAGTATTAGAAAATCCATGTCGTGGCGCAATGTCACACCAGTGATGACTATGACACCGGTGTACCGCCCACCCCTACTTCCTCTACAGATGCGCTGCAACATTGTGGGGCATAATCAGGTGGATGGGGAACTGCTGAGTCTAAGTGTGCGCTCTTTTATCAGCTTCTTGCTACTGTTTGGGACAGACTTTTTTCAGACTTTTTGGGACTGAGACCAGCGGCGTGCGAGTTGGCGATACGTTTTACCTAGTGTTTGGTCACAGTGGGCTTAAAATAAACTTTTGAAACGTGACTTTTGCTTCCCCCTCCTTTGTCCTTGTTTCGCCTCGAGGGCGTAACACGCTGAAAACTGGACTGACAGTTTCAATTTACTATAACTTGTATGTTACAATTTACATTTCTAAAAGCACTAGATAAATAAAAATGAATTGAATTGAATCTGCTTAAATGTGTACACGTTAATGGACCGAACAAAATATTATCTGATTTATTTTACATTTAATATGCATCAAAACTACACTGTGTAGCCAACGTTTCCAGTGTCTTTTCACTTTTCAGCTTTTGATGAGAGTATTTAAGACTTAAATACTTAAAACTGTTTTATTTATTTATTTCAGACCTAATTGAAGGGAGTAAAGAGGAGGAACATCATGTCAAAATTGAGGAAAAAACTCATTTACAGACTGATGGTGTTTTTAAAAGGAGAGACAAGAATCGTTTCACCTGCACCTGCAGTCAGTGTGGAAAGAGTTTGGCAAGCAAAAGCAAACTTAAGATTCACATGATGAACCACACTGGAGAGAAACCATTCACATGCACTCAGTGTGGGAAGAGTTTCAGCCAATCATCATCCCTTAATCAACACATGAGGATCCACACTGGAGAGAAACCATTTACTTGCACTCAGTGTGGGAAGAGTTTTAACTGCTCATCACACCTTAATCAACACATGAGGATCCACACTGGAGAGAAACCATTCACATGCACTCAGTGTGGGAAGAGTTTCAGCCAATTATCATCCCTTAATCTACACACGATGAGCCACACTGGAGAGAAACCATTCACATGCACTCAGTGTGGGAAGAGTTTTAACTGCTCATCACACCTTAATCAACACATGAGGGTCCACACTGGAGAGAAACCATTCGCATGCACTCTGTGTGGGAAGAGTTTTAACAGCTCATCACACCTTCATCAACACATGAGGATCCACACTGGAGAGAAACCATTCACATGCACTCGGTGTGGGAAGAGTTTTAACTGCTTATCACACCTTAATAAACACATGAGGATCCACACTGGAGAAAAACCATTCACATGCACTCAGTGTGGGAAGAGTTTCAGCCAATCATCACACCTTAATCAATACATGATGATCCACACTGGAGAGAAACCATTCACATGCACTCAGTGTGGGAAGAGTTTCAGAAAATCATCATCCCTAAATAAACACATGAGGATCCACACTGGAGAGAAACCATTCACTTGCACTTAAGCCGTGGTCACACTGGACTTTTCTCTCCATATACTTCCATTCATACGCACGCGAATGCGTCAGACCGGAAACGCAAGTTCGTGCATCAAGTTTCGCAGTTCACTGCCTTGCAAAGTTCAAGCTTGGTGAACTCTTACCTTGGAAATTGCATCACTTGACTGTGTGAGACCAATGGAAGATCAAAACATGACCTCTCTGGACAGAAATTTAAAATATGGACCAATTGCTCACTTTTTTTAAATGTCTTAATATCTTGTTTAATCCAGCCGCTTTTCGCAGCGTCAAACAACAGAATTTTGCATGCTCAAACTCTAGTGTGACCGCAGCTTCGGTGTGGGATGAGTTTTGGCAACTCATCAGACCTTAATAAACACATGAAGACCCACACTGGTGCGAAAGAGTATATGTGCTGGAGTGTGAGAAGACTTTTATTACAGCTCCAAAACTGAAACTGCACCAGACTATTCACACTGGAGAGACCATACAAGTGTTCACACTGTGACAAGAGGTTTAAACGGTTAACGCATCTGAAAACACAGAAGAGGATTCACACTGGAGAGAAACCGTACAGATCTGATCAGTGTCTACAGAGTTTCGCTCATTCGGTGCAACTTAAGAAACACATGGACAAAAAGTTGCACACATGACATGAATGCAGCAAAACATTTTCTCATGTGCACAGGATGTTTCATGTCTGAATAATGTTTGAAAAGCTGAGTGATGGTATACTGTTTTCCAACACTCCTACACTGCAGTAGGTGGGGTTGTAAATGTGTTGCGCTCCTCGCATTTACTGTAAACACAATGATGGCGGCTGAGTGAAGAACGGTTTCATAAACATCTGGCAAACAGCACCTCTGTGGCTTAAAATCTCTTTGCAAGTTATTTTACAGGTGCGGATGCATCATGTAGCTAGTGTTGTTTTGGATGATGTTCTCTGTCTGACTCCCTGAATGAGAAACAAATGACTTTCTAAGAGATTCTTTCTAGTTTACTACATTTACTTGTTTGAGTAGAATACAAACCTGATGAATATTTTATCCTGAAATCCTGATTGGATGCCTGCATTACTCATCAATGGGTATATAAAAGTTGTTGCAGAATGCTGTGGCTACTCGGGAGTTCTCATGTCAAGACCTGCCATCTCATTTGCTCTTTAACCTTATGGTTTTAGACATTTGTTGGTTGCTTTGATTGATTGTTCTATTGAGTTACATTTTATAATAAATAATTTGCATTCAGGCTATTTTGTTGGCTCATCTCTATTTCATGTTGCGACTCAAACAAGCGGGCCATAACACTTTGTAAAATGTGTCCGGATGTATCCGAGACCTTGTCCTTTCAGTCATGACCATAGGTGTGAGTAGGAACCTAGATTGAGCGGTAAATTGAGAACATTGCCTTTCTTCTTAGCTCCTTCACCACAACAGACAATCACATCAACTGCATTACTGCTGCCACTGCACTGATCCGTCTTTAAATGTCACATTCCATTCCTCATGAAAAAAACCGCAGATACTTGAACTCCATTTGGGGTAAGGACTCTCCTCCAAACTGGATATGGCCACCTTTTTCCTGTCAAGCACCATGGTTTCTGACTTACAGGTGCTGTTTCTTTCCCTGCCTAGTCACCCTCATCAGCAAATTGTCCCTCTGCATGCTGAAGGTCCATGTCCTATGAAGCTAAATTAGTTGACAAACAGCGAAAATCTGAAAATATGACCTGTAAGAGCAATTTATTTAAAAACAAGGAAAGGAAAGTGTTTGGTGTTTCAGGACATAAGAGCAAGTAATAAAATAGGCTATAGCCTATATTTCGCCCCGTGGAATCCCAGCTTTGGCCTGATCAGGCCCTGGAAGCGACAGTGGAAATGCAACTGGACCTGGCTCGCTTGCTTTAGGCGAGATAGTGGAAATGCAGATAATGGTTCTGGTGGCTCTCAATGGTTTGGAACACTGGTCAGTTTGTGTTGGCTTGTCACTGGGCTAACCCTATCCAGTGGCAACACAGTAGTCCTCACTGTGGAGGGCAGATTCTTAAAGGCAGCTCACTTTTATTCCCTTCCCCAAATTACCTTCATCGAGGGAGACAGCAGCCATTGTCTTGGACCACGTGTTCCGTATTCATAGCCTCCTAGTTGACATGATTTTAGACAGGGGTCTCCAATTTGTGTCCAGATTTTGGGCGGAATTCTGCCGACAGCTGGAGGCGACTGGTAGCCTTTCTCATGAGCACCACCCACAGACCACTGGCCAGTCCTAGCAAACTAATCTGCGGCTGGAGAGGGTCCTGCATTGCGTCGCATGCAGGGAACTGTCATCTTGGAGTTCCAGATTAACCATGGTTAAATATGCATATAACTCCCTTCCCATCTTGTCTATGGGCTTGCCTCCCTTTCAGTGCTACTTAGGCTACCAGCCCCCTCTGTAGACTGATTTCACAAGGCCGCCATTTTAAAAGTAAAATCGAGGCTACATTGGGAAAAAAACCTGGTATTGAGGTAAGTATTGCCTGGAGTCACACAGGAACATTGTGTACCTGGCTGTATCTTAATTGCAGTCCTTTCTGGTGGGCACCAGTGAACACAATGGCAAATCAGTGCTGTTTAAGAACACGCTCAAGCGGCACTTGAATATTTGTGGGAAAAGGACGTTTTTAAAACTTCTGTACCGGGATAACACTATTACAGACAACACAAGGGTGTGCTACAGAGGACTGCATTGTTTTATCGCTCAACTGGTTACATAGGCTGAAGCAAGGAATTGTCCCCACAGTGTTTACCTGGTGCCATGAAATGAATTCTAGGAGGACACTTAAGCGTATTACTTTTAAAGAGATTGTAATTTTGTTTGATGCCTAATATGCTTTTAATTGTTTAAATTTAACTGAACTGAATGATATTAAAGTGATGTTTACACAATCTGCATTTTGAAATCGCGGCAATAGCTGGAGGTTTGTAGCCCACAGCATGTTGTTGCAATATTTACAGAGCTGATCCTATACTTCCATGTTTTTCCCACTGCAGCCTAGCTTTCGTTCTTTACAATGGTGGCCGTGTGAAATAAGCGTATTCTCTTCACAAGAACCAGATACCATTGTTCCCTCATGCATTCGTTTATTCAGAGATGCCTCCAGACATGGAGACAAGCGTCTGCCCCCTCTATACATGTGTGGTCAGAAAGTCTGGTTGTCTTCTAAAGACATTCCTCTCAGACTTCCCTCACATAAATTTGGACCTAAATTCATTGGTCCATTTCCCATTATCAAGGTGCTCAGTCCAGTGTTAGTTTAACTCAAATTAAGCTCTTAGTTTCAAAATATTCATCCATATATTTTCCAGGTGTCTAGGATCAAACCCATTCTTCTCTCCCCCCTGCAGCCCTTAACCTCTGCTCCTCAGCCCCCCCAGACTGGTTGAGGATGCACTCACATACGCAGTGAGTGCACTGGCTCCTGGATGTAAGGAAGAGAGATTATCAGTATTGGGTAGACTGAAAGGAGGTCCAGAGAAGAGATGTTGGATTCCAGCTCTGAATATTCCGGACCTCTCTCATTGATCAGTTTCATCAGGTCCATAGTGCATTTTAAGGGAATGCCAGGGGCCGTTCTTGAGAGAGGGGGTACTGCCACCATACCTCACGCTTTTGCTCACTCCTCCTGTTCTGGGTTACAGATTATCTCTTGTCATCTGCTTTTATTTGCAGTCACAGGAGCTCTTATTTCCCTTTTACCTGTTTATACCACTTCATTTCTCTTCGTTTGTCAGTATGTTATCCATCGTTTGTGTGCATATTATTTTGTTACTCACCCTGTATTTGTGTCCAGGACTGCTAGTGAGCGAGTGTCTGGTTGTTGTTTTTTTCCCACGGCACTTACTTAGCGCTCACCCGACTGGGTGTTTACTTTGACTATGACTTTTTCCGGGACTCACTCCTCAAAGTCTTGTTGTTTTTCTGCATGTGAGTTCACTCTTTTTTTCTTTTTTTTTTTACTCATAACACAAGTATTTTCTTTCTCTGGTGTGTTTAAATGTCTTTAGATTTTGGCATGATGTCTAGCTTTTGAGGCTCTTTTGGTCAACTTCACAATGTCAGATAGGTCCTATTTAGGTGATTTCTTGATTGCAAACATGTGGTAGTAATCAGGTCTGGGTGTGGCTAGAGAACTTGAAGTCGGTGTGATAAATTAAAGTTGTTTTAATGGGGGAAAAACATTTTCACACAAGGCTATGCAGTTCAGTATTTTGTCTTTTAAGAATAAAAACCTTCATTTAGAAACTGCACAATGTGTTTGTGTTATCTTTGACTAATATTTACATTTGTTTGATCTGAGACCGTAAAGTATTAGAATTCTGCACTGCATTCATTACAGTGCAGATTTAAGGCTTTATGCAGATATGTCTGTGAGGCAAATATTCGCAGAGATTCAGCTGTTTATTCCTGACAGGTTTACCAGTCAGGCATAGAAGGAGAAAGCATTTCTTATCTGCTTTACAAGTTTTGTTGTGATTACGCATATATACAAATAAAAAAACTGGCCATTTACAGCTTTCAAATGTATGTCTCATCAATATGACCAAAAATGATCTGGGATCATTCATATAAGAATCTGCTTAAATGTGTATGTGTGTAATAGACCCTAGGATGTTGATATGACAAGATCAATCTAAATATGATCTGCTATGTTTTTACATTTAATGTGCATCAAAATTAAGGTTTGTGTAGCCAATGTTTTTAGTGCCTTTTCACTTCAGCTTTTGATGAGAGTTTTAATGATTTACTAAAAACTGAACTTTTTATTTATTTCAGACCTAATTAAAGACTATGAGGAGAGTAAAGAGGAGGAACAGCATGTCAAAATTGAGGACAAAACTCATTTAGAGACTGATGATATTTTAAAAGTGAGAGACGAGAGTTGTTTTACCTGCACTCAGTGTGGAAAGAGTTTGGCAAGCAAAAGCAAACTTAAGATTCACACGATGATCCACACAGGAGAGAAACCATTCACATGCACTCAGTGTGGGAAGAGTTTCAGCCAATCATCATACCTTAAACACATGAGGATCCACACTGGAGAGAAACCATTCACATGCACTCAGTGTGGGAAGAGTTTCAGCAAATCATCACACCTTAATCAACACAAGATGATCCACACCGGAGAGAAACCATTCACATGCCCTCAGTGTGGGAAGAGTTTCAGCAAATCATCACACCTTAATCAACACATGATGATCCACACTGGAGAGAAACCCTTCACATGCACTCAGTGTGGGAAGAGTTTCATCCACTCATCACACCTTTATCACCACATGATGATCCACATTGGAGAGAAACCATTCACATGCAACCAGTGTCGGAAGAGTTTCAGCCAATTATCATCCCTTAATAAACACATGAGGATCCACACTGGAGAGAAACCCTTCACATGCAACCAGTGTGTGAAGAGTTTCATCCACTCATCACACCTTAATCAACACATGATGATCCACACTGGAGAGAAACCATTCACATGCAACCAGTGTGGGAAGAGTTTCAGCCAATTATCATCCCTTAATAAACACATGTTGATCCATACTGGAGAGAAACCTTTTACATGCAACCAGTGTGGGAAGAGTTTCAGCTTATCATCAACGCTTTATAGACACATAAAGATCCACATCAGAGAAAAACCATTCACATGCACTCAGTGTGGGAAGAGTTTCAGCCAATCATCATACCTTAATAAACATACAAAGATCCACACTGGTATGAGAGAGTATATGTGCTTGGAGTGTGAGAAGACTTTTATTACAGCTGCAGAATTGAAACGGCACAAGAGGATTCACACTGGAGAGTAACCCTAGACATGATCAGTGTTTACAGAGTTTCACTCATTTGGGGCAGCTTAAGAAACAAATAGGATGGTTTCCGGTATGGCGTCGACACATGTAGCAGCATAGAAACAGCGCTCCTATACACCATCCTCCTTTTTACATCATATATGATAACCTAAACCATATTTAAATAACTTGGAGGGGGACAAAAACAACCATTGAAACCTGAGAAAAATGAGAAATCAACTGATGAAAAATTAGAGATGGACGGGATAGCTGATAACCTGTCAGCTAGCATTGCAGCAATACATACGGACATCAAAGCTTTCCAGATGGATATTAAATCCGATTTAACCGCCTTCCAAGATTCTCTCGCAAAAGATGTGAAAATGGAACTAAGTAACTTTAAACAAGAAGTCAATCAAAAACTGGATGGCCTTATCACGGACCTAAATGCAACGGCAGGTCAACGAAGTGGAGAAGCGAGTTGGAGAATTGGAGGAGAACGAGATGAAAGAAATGCTCGATCAAACCATCCAAATTCAAGAAAATTTACAAGAGAAACTGTTAGATCTAGAAACACGCTCCCGGAGAAATAATATTCAGATTTTTGGAATCCCGGAAGGAAGTAAAATAATTGATTGGAACAACAAAGCCTCATTTGGATGATGGTCGGTCTTTCCAGCCAGCTTTTGAAAAGACAATCAAGTCCATTTGGGGATCCAGTGGCACAGTTGGGTGAGTGAGAATTAGCGTGGCTGGTAGTGTCGGCGCTCGACGGGGTACTTGGTGAGACCCAGGCCCCAGCCCGCCAAGCCCTGCCCGACGGGAGACCCCTTTTCCGGGATGTCCCGCACCTGGAGGTGCCTGTCCGGGGCTGATTGTCTCTGACCTGCCATCTGGAATTCGGGGAAGGCGAAGAAATGTGGACTTAGGTTTTGGCGGCTTTGCGTTTGAACGAACCAGGGGTTCAATGGCCAGGCTGGCTGCCCAGGAACAGTGTCCCGACCCCGGGCGAGCTGGCGGGCGCCCGTGGGCATGGGGAAACTCAGCCAAGGGGTTGAGACATTGCAGGCTTACCCAGGAACAGTGCCCCGGCCCCGGGCGAGCTGGAGGGCGCCCGTGGGCATGGAGAAACCCAGCCAAGGGGCTGAGACATTGCAAGCTTACCCAGGAACAGTGCCCCGACCCCGGACGAGCTGGTGGGCGCCCATGGGCATGGGGAAACCCAGCCAAGGAGCTGAGACATTGCAGGCTTACCCAGGAACAGTGCCCCGACCCCGGGCGAGCTGGTGGGCGCCCGTGGGCATGGGGAAACTCAGCCAAGGGGTTGAGACATTGCAGGCCTACCCAGGAACAGTGTCCCGGCCCCGGGCGAGCTGGAGGGCGCTTGTGGGCATGGAGAAACCCAGCCAAGGGGCTGAGACATTGCAGGCTTACCCAGGATCAGTGCCCCGACCCCGGGCGAGCTGGTGGGTGCCCGTGGGCATGGGGAAACTCAGCCAAGGGGTTGAGACACTGCAGGCTTACCCAGGAACAGTGCCCCGACCCCGGGCCAGCTGGTGGGCGCCCGTGGGCATGGGGAAACTCAGCCAAGGGGTTGAGACATTGCAGGCTTACCCAGTAACAGTGCCCCGACCCCGGGCGAGCTGGTGGGCGCCCGTGGGCATGGGGAAACTCAGCCAAGGGGTTGAGACATTGCAGGCTTACCCAGGAACAGTGCCCCGACCCCGGGCGAGCTGGTGGGCGCCCGTGGGCATGGGGAAACTCAGCCAAGGGGTTGAGACATTGCAGGCTTACCCAGGAACAGTGCCCCGACCCCGGGCGAGCTGGTGGGCGCCCGTGGGCATGGGGAAACTCAGTCAAGGGGTTGAGACATTGCAGACTTACCCAGGAACAGTGCCCCGACCCCGGGCGAGCTGGTGGGCGCCTGTGGGCATGGGGAAACTCAGCCAAGGGGTTGAGACATTGCAGGCTTACCCAGGAAGTGCCCCGACCCGGGGCAAGCTGGTGGGCGCCCGTGGGCATGGGGAAACTCAGCCAAGGGGTTGAGACATTGCAGGCTTACCCAGGAACAGTGCCCCGGCCCCAGGCCAGCTGGTGGACGCCCGTGGGCATGGGGAAACTCAGCCAAGGGGTTGAGACATTGCAGGCTTACCCAGGAACAGTGCCCCGACCCCGTGCGAGCTGGTGGGTGCCCGTGGGCATGGGGAAACTCATCCAAGGGGTTGAGACATTGCAGGCTTACCCAGGAACAGTGCCCCGACCCCGGGCGAGCTGGTGGGCGCCCGTGGGCATGGGGAAACTCAGCCAAGGGGTTGTGGCATTGCAGGCTTACCCAGGAACAGTGCCCCGACCCGGGGCGAGCTGGTGGGTGCCCGTGGGCATGGGGAAACTCAGCCAAGGGGTTGAGACATTGCAGGCTTACCCAGGAACAGTGCCCCAACCCCGGGCGAGCACTGTTAGCTCTGGTGTGACGAGGGGGTTCCAGGGGCACCAATGACACAGTTGATTGAGCGAGAATTAGCGTGGCTAGTGTCGACGCTCACCGGAGTACTTGGTGAGACCCAGGCCCCAGCCCACCAAGCCCTGCCCGACGGGAGACCCCTTTTCCGGGATGTCCCGCGCCTGGAGGTGCCTGTCCGGGGCTGATTGTCTCTGACCTGCCATCTGGAATTCGGGGAAGGTGAAGAAATGTGGGTTTTGGTGGCTTTGCGTTTGAACGAACCAGGGGTTCAATGGCCAGGCTGGCTGCCCACAAAAGTGTCCCGATCCCGGCCAGCGCCATTGTCATTGGGGGCATGGGGGTCCCGCCCCAACCAAGCGGTTCAGACATTGAAGTCAGGCATAAAGACAGTGCCCCGATCCCGGCCAGCGCCGCTGGCATTGGGGGGTGGGGGTCCCGCCCCAACCAAGCGATTCAGACATTAAAGGCTTGCCCAAAGACAGTGCCCCGATCCAGGCCAGCGCCGTTGGCCTTGGGGGGTGGGGGTCCCGCCCCAACCAAGCGGTTCAGACATTAAAGGCTTGCCCAAAGACAGTGCCCCGATCCAGGCAAGCGCCGTTGGCCTTGGGGGGTGGGGGTCCCGCCCCAACCAAGCGGTTCAGACATTTAAGTCTTGCCCAAAGACAGTGCCCCGAACCCGGCCAGTGCTGTTGGCCTTGGCCTTGGCCTTGGCCTTGGCCTTGGCGAACGTCCGGCACTGGAGGAAGGCAAACACAAAACTTCTATATTGAACGCTCCTGGAACTACGTGCCGCTGGTGCACCCCAGCCGCCTCAACAAATTGATCATTGCGCCGGGTGGCGGTAGTGGGACAGGCTGGTGCACCCGAGCTATCTCGTACCACAGTACGGGCGAGGTGGTGGAGAGGGTGGTCCCCCACATCCAGATGGTTCACCAATGGCACGTCTGCGTAGCGAGTGCCACTAGCTAAGTCAATGTTCGTGGCTTAAGTGTGGGGTGCCTGGGGTCTGCTGGTGAGCAGGTGTCAAACTAGAAGACCCTTTGGGCCTGGTGCTTGCCCCGGAAAGGGTGCGGGCCCTGGGGGAAAGGGGGTGTCAGTGGTGGCCTTGGGAGTCAGGGGCTCCAGCACCTCTAATGTGGGCACCTGCCCCCGGACAGGGTGCGGGCCCTTGCCCCCGGACAGGGTGTGGGCCCTTGCCCCCGGACAGGGTGTGGGCCCTGGGGGAAAGGGGGTGGCCTTGGGAATCAGGGGCTCCAGCCCCTCTAATGTGGGCGCCTGCCCCCGGACAGGGTGCGGGCCCTGGGGGAAAGGGGGTGGCCTTGGGAGTCAGGGGCTCCAGCCCCTCTAACGTGAGCCCCTGCCCCCGGACAGGGTGCGGGCCCTGGGGGAAAGGGGGTGTCAGTGGTGGCCTTGGGAGTCAGGGGCTCCAGCCCCTCTAACGTGGGCGCCTGCCCCCGGACAGGGTGTGGGCCCTGGGGGAAAGGGGGTGGCCTTGGGAGTCAGGGGCTCCAGCCCCTCTAACGTGGGCCCTTGCCCCCGGACAGGGTGTGGGCCCTTGCCCCCGGACAGGGTGTGGGCCCTGGGGGAAAGGGGGTGGCCTTGGGAGTCAGGGGCTCCAGCCCCTCTAACGTGGGCCCCTGCCCCCGGACAGGGTGCGGGCCCTGGGGGGAAAGGGGGTGTCAGTGGTGGCCTTGGGAGTCAGGGGCTCCAGCCCCTCTAATGTGGGCCCTTGCCCCCGGACAGGGTGTGGGCCCTGGGGGAAAGGGGGTGGCCTTGGGAGTCAGGGGCTCCAGCTCCTCTAACGTGGGCCCCTGCCCCCGGACAGGGTGCGGGCCCTGGGGGACAGGGGGTGGGAGCGGTGGCCCTGGGTGTCAGCATTTGGGATGATGGTTGGGTCTTTCCAGCAAGCTTTTGAAACCAAAGTCCATGAAAATGGTTGGTCTCCGGAACGGCCGGTGGCGAGGGCTTGGCGACACTCACCGGGGTACTTGGTGAGACCCAGGCCCCAGCCCGCCAAGCCATGCCCGAAGGAAGACCCCTTTTTCGGGACGTCCCGCGCCTGGAGGTGCCTGTCCGGCGCTGATTGTCTCTGACCTCCCATCGAGAATTCGGCGACGGCGAAGAAATGTGGACTTAGGTTCTGACGGTTTGGCAGCTTTGAGAAAGTTGGACTTCGGTTTTGACCATTTCGCGCCTGGACCAAGTACGCTGATCGATAGGAGCTTGTTTTGACGCCCCATGGGTTAGGCCCCTGCCCGGCACCTGCCCCAACATGGGTGGGTCGGCCTCTATGGGTGTGGTTGGTTCCTCCCTGCCTCGGGCGTGCTGTGAGGGAGGCGTGGGGGGGTGTCCCTCCGCACACAACCCCCCCCTTTCCCGCCTCTATCTGTGGGAGAAAAAAAACTCAAATGGCCCGTCTGGTTTTGACCAAGAGCACGTCCGGCGCACTGCCCGCCCGCCCGCCTGACCCGCTGTGCTTTGTCCCCCCCCCTGCTGATTCTCAGTCCGCGCCGCCCTCGCCCTGGACAAGGGCTGGGGGTGGTAGGTGGACTCGGTAGAGTCTCCAGCGTGGTGTGTCGAGCCCAGGGGCCGTGTGGGGTACGGGCTGGTGCTGGCTCCAGCCCCTGTGTGTGTGCGCATGACCAGTGCTGCGTCTCCCGCCCGTCCGCAAGCACGCCCACCCCTTCGGGTTTATCCTTGCCGGCCCTCGGCGGTCTCCCCTGCCCCACCTGCCCCCCTACCCCTCTCCCCCGGAGGTGTGTGGGGGTGGCTGGTGGAGGCGGAGGGTGGCCGCTAGTAGTCTCTGGAGAGGTGAAACAAGCCGGGGTCAGTGGTGTCCGGGCTTACGGTCTGGCCCCTCCTTTTTGATGGTTGCGGTTCATGATGCGGTGAGCCCCGGAAAAGGTGCGTGTTCGATGGGGTTCTACGACACTGCTTTGAAAGTGGGAAAAAGCCATGTATAAAGCCCCCGCGGCTGGTGCAGTCCAAGCTGCCCAAAACGGTGCGTGTTCGGCCGGGCTTATGCCATCCCTTTGTGGGGGCAGAAAAGGGAACTATAAAAAGGCTTATTCAAAAAGCCCCCCCGCGGGCTGGCGCAGTCCAAACTGCCCAAAACTGTGCGTGTTCGGCGGGGCTCATGCCCATCCCTTTGTGTGGGAAAAGGGGAATAATCAAAAAGCAGCGAAAGTCCCTGCTGGCACGGTAAGGCTGCCTGAAATGGTGCGTTGTTCCTGGGACAAAAATCCACCAAAAGTCGTAACAACTGCTTCCAAACTATACAAGTTGGATCAAAGGGATTTCGTAGGTATCGGTCCTTCCCCTTTAAGAGGGGGAGGGGGGACCAGCGTCGCTGACGCGGAAGTGGACGCTTCGTCCGCCATCTTTTAAACCGCTCCACGCGGCATGTGGGTCTCTCTCCCTCCAGCCTTGGTCTTGGATGGTCATGGCCGAATGTGCGCTCTGCTTCAACGTCTACAGCCGCTTCTCGCCGCACCTGTCTGCGGTGCACAAGGTGTCGAACGCGGACGAGAAGAAGCTTTTGCTGGCGCTGGCCGCGTGGACATGCGGAAGACGGCGTGCCCGGTGCCCGGCTGCCGGAGGATGCCGGCCCGCCTAGACAGACACCTGAAGCAGCACGCCGAGCTCTCCGTCTCGGCCAGGAAGGAGGCTATGGGCCGAGCGAGGCGTCGGAAAGTGGCTCGAGAGTTGCGGTGGTTGCAGTCCACTCAACCGACGGTACCCGTGGTGTCTCGGCTGGCGTCGTCCTCCGAGGAGGAACGGGAACCAGACGGCCCGGAAGCCGAACGTCCCTGCGCCGACCCCGCTGCAGGCTCGCAACCGAGCGCATACAGGCCCAGCTCTCAGAGCTCCGCAAGCAGGTGGACAAGGTGAGGTCCACCCAGCTCGAATTCGCCCGCCGCTATCGAGAGTTGAGAAGGGGGGAAGAGGGGAGGAAGAGCAGGTGGGCAAGGTCGTGTCCTGCCCCGCCGGCACCATCCCCCGACCCCGCCCCCGGGCGAGGGCCGGTCCCCGGGCGAGGGGCGGCCCGAGGTCTCCGGGCGGCCTCCGGGCCTGTGGAAGCCTACGATCCAACAAAGTACCCGTACCCGGACCACGCCCGCGCCTTGAGTTGAGTATGGTTATGGCACTTCTCTGTTGGGCTGGTGGTGGGTGTATGTCGTCTAGGCTGACTTTTGACTTTCGCCCCCGTTCTGCAGACTTGCTTTTGGCAGAATTTGAGGGTTTCCAATTGGGGAGCGAGCCCACCGCCCGTCTGCGGAATAACGTCCTCTAAAATGGCGAGGGTCAAGGCCTTCCTAGGCTTCATGGCGAAAGGCCACGCGGAGCCAGAAACCTTATCCTTCCTCAACCAACCGGCGCGCATCCGAGCCTGGTCTGCCCTGCTAGGCCAAACGGGCATGGCCGAGCCCACGAGGTAGCACTACCTGAAGCACGTGGCGCAGTTCCTGGATTATCTCTCCGAAACCCCGCCGCTGCAAAAACCTCCGAAACCAGCTGTATTCTTCCTTGTTGAGAGACAGCTGAGCCGCGCCGAAGGCTCGGTTTGTCTTGTGCGTGGTGATCTGGGAAAAACAGAGAGATGAGTGAGCCCTACCACTGGTGGCCCCCACATGCAACGTTCCACTCACGTTAATGACATAGGCGGACTCGTCCGGGCTTCTGGAAGCCTCTTGGACCTCCTGGATGGTCAGGTTCTGGAAGAATGGGGGTTAAGGGGTGGGTACGCTGACGTGGCTCGGTTTGACCGAGAGCCGCTGGCGCCCCGGAGCAGACATTATCTTTTTGCCTTGGGGCACCAGCGGCTATCGCTAAGTTTAAACCGTTGGTGGTGTAACATGGTTTGTTGGTAAAGTCTAACCCCTAACTTCCCTCCGTTCCTCCGAATGGGGGTTAAGGGGTGGGTACGCTGACGTGGCTCGGTTTGACCGAGAGCCGCTGGCGCCCCGGAGCAGACATTATCTTTTTGCCTTGGGGCACCAGCGGCTATCGCTAAGTTTAAACCGTTGGTGGTGTAACATGGTTTGTTGGTAAAGTCTAACCCCTAACTTCCCTCTGTCAGACGGCCTCGAGTCCAGCCCAGACACCAGGCAGCAGTGGCGCTTCTATGGCTACCTGACCGGCTACCTGACCTGCATCACGGGCCATCGCTGTGGGGTCTTCCAGAACCTGACCATCCAGGAGGTCCAAGAGGCTTCCAGAAGCCCGGACGAGTCCGCCTATGTCATTAACGTGAGTGGAACGTTGCATGTGGGGGCCATCAGTGGTAGGGCTCACTCATCTTCTCTCTGTTTTTCCCAGATCACCACGCACAAGACAAACCGAGCCTTCGGCGCGGCTCAGCTGTCTCTCAACAAGGAAGATTACAGCTGGTTCCGGAGGTTTTTGCAGCTGCGGGCTAGCCTCCCCGGGGGGAGCCAGGCCTCCTATTTTTTT
>NC_079438.1:10956859-10959359 GCF_903798145.1 Danio aesculapii | reverse complement strand
AATGAGTAATTTAATAAATAATATAAATACTTTTCGTTAACTTTCAATCACAGCTGTATCCCTTATAGCAACAACCGCAGGAGAGATGCGAGCTGCTGGATTTACTACATTTTCTTCTGAAATACATGAAGGTAAACAACTGTTTATCTGAGTGAGGAACAAAGAAAATATTCTAGCAGCAGTGGGGAAAGAGGCTTCCATATTTGTTAACCCAATATGTAACAATTTTTTGTATTCACTGTTGAGTGGAGAATCATTTACCTCAGTGTCTCCAGTTTACAGTGTTGACTCTTCAGTCCATCAGAGAGAAGCTTCACTCCTGAATCCTGCAGGTCATTGTTACTCAGCTCCAGCTCTCTCAGGACACAGTTTGAGGATTGTAGAGCTGAAGACAAACTCTCACAAGACCGAACAGTGAGATTACAGCCCTGTAGCCTGTGTAGAGAACAAACACAATATTTAGGTGGTCATCTGGGACCTCGTTGATCAACAATGCTTACTCACAAAAACTATGTGTACACCAGCTTTTAGCCCTATGGTCAGATGTACTAAGGCAGGGCAAGAGGTCTGGGTGGAGCCGGCAGGGCAAGGAGTCGGGCCAGGGCTGGCAGGGCAAGACGTCTGGTTGGAGCGGGCAGGGCAAGACATCTAGGTGGAGCAGACAGAGCAAGGAGCCGGTCCAGGGCAGGCATGGCAAGATGTCTGGGTGGTGCCGGCAAGGCAAGGAGCCGGCATGGGGCCAGCACTGGCAGGCGCTCTGGGGCTGGAGTTGACACTGGCGGGCGCTCTGGGACTGGAGCCGACACTGGCGGGTGCTCTGGGGCTGGAGCCAACACTGCAGCAGAGGCCTTCCTCTTTAACCTCCGCTTCTGAGTGCGGGTCAGCCCTTGAGGGCTGGACATGGGCTGTAAGGTGGTGCAAGGGATCCTCTTCTCTTGAAGGATCACTTTCTCCTTCTGCTGAACCATGTAATCAATAAACTGCAGGTATGACCAGCTCATCATTCTCTGGATCTGCAGAGGAAGAAGGGGCTTGTCCAGAGCAAAGTTTAGGTGGGTCATCAGCAACCAGTCATTTAAATTCAGCCCCTAAATTTGAGCCGCGTTGCTGCAGTGATGTTACATGCAGGAACTGGGAAATGCAGCTGGAGAGGGAGCCATCTTTACTCCGCTGGGTCCTCATGTGGCCAGTTCATACTGTCACGGTTCAGTAAGGGGGAAAAAGGGACGAGGACCCAAGTGCAGGGTAATGTAGTATTTATTTATAATAAAACAAAATAAAAGGCAAAAACAGCAAAACAAACTACCCCGAGGGGGAAAACATTAACAAAACAAATAAACAAACAAACCAAACTAGACTGGGCAGGCTGAGAGGGATCAGGTTTGGAACAGACACACGACAAGGTAACATACAATGATGATCAATGACATACAATGAGGCAACATACGATGACGAACTGCCACAGGACAGCAGACATGAGGAGAATATAATCAGTAGTAAATTAACACAAACAGACGAACATAATTAACTAATAATGGGTTAACAAGGAGGGTGGGACTAGACAATAGACGGGAGAGCACATGACACAAAGAGACAACACAAGCCATGTGCCACATAAAACAGGACAAGAACAAGCAGCCAATGAGAGAACTCATTAACTGAGTGTTCAAATGACAAGACAAACACTGAAGCACACAACAAAAGCACGCGACCACAATGTAAACACAGAGCCACGTGCTTTGACAACAGACGCAAGACACCAGCACACAATAGGTGAAAACACCTTACCGTGCGCTCACACAAATGCAACGCGCATGTTTCATCTCAGCGCCAACCAAAACCTAAACTAACTAGACAGAGACGCTGAGAACGAAACAGCGCGATGCTGACAGAACAAAACACAAGCACGAGTACAGAAGGAGCGCGCGTCCCAAGGACGCGCAGACCCCGCACGCCCGCATCAAGCGGGAGCGCGCACGGTCCGCGCGCACCTATGACGACGCGCACCCAGACAATGACAATACAAGTGCTCGACCCAAGAAAACTCGAGCCGAGCACAACGGGACAGGACAAGACAGAGCTAGTGTCTGGACTTTGCCACCAAAACAAGAGTTTACAAGACCAGAGTGGCAGAACCCTGACAACTACTCTCATTTTTAAAAAATAATAGGATCAACTCAGATCCTGCTCCACTGACAGAAGCTGCCTTTTTTAATTTACAAAGGTTTATAATGAATGCGCAGCAGTAAAACACGGCTTTCACCACACAATAGGACTAGAGACAGTGAATGCTGCAAATCCAGGATGTTTATTGAAGATGGAGGATGACGTGCAGATCAGAGGAGTATTGCACAAGTAGAATTAAGAAAGCCAGGATTTCAGGAAAAGTGCAACTTGAGTTTAGGAACTTCTGGTCACTTTTCACCCACTTTGGGAAGCACTGGTCAAAGTAAACACTACAAAGAACATCAAAAGGTGGCACAATACCTGCTTAAAAGCC